>NC_090386.1:30764716-30906702 GCF_036365525.1 Heterodontus francisci
TTACTTTCCTTTCCTGAATACCTTGTAGCCAGGAATATTAAGTTCCCAATCCTACCTTTCTTTGAGCCAGGTCTGTGTATTTGCCGCTGTAAGCATAGTGCCATGTGGCAACGTATCTGCAGCTCACCAACCTTATTTACTATGCTCTGTGCATTTATGGACATGCATTCCAAACCTACCTTGGACTGCCTAGCATTTTCCCCCTCTCTGATTCTTTCTATTTCTGAACTATTCTTTACTCTAGTGTTCTTTACCTTTCTTAATCCTCCACCCACCTGCTTTCTCCTCTTCAATATTTCATCCTTTCATCCTGGTGCTGCCCCCCCGCTACTCCAAATTAGTTTAAATAGTCGCCCACAGCACTGGCTAACCTTTCCACGAGGACGTTGGTCCCAGTTCTGGCGAGGTGCAATCCACCAACCTTGAACAGATCCCTCCTGCCTCAGAATAGGTCCCATGGCCCCAGGAATCAGCAGCTGTACCTCCTGCACCAATTCTCCAGCCATGCATTGATCTGTTTTAACCTACCATTCCTGGACTCATTAGCGTGTGACACTGGTAGTAATCCAGAAATTACTGCCTTTTAAGGTGTTGTGTTTAACTTCCACCCTAGTTCCTAAAACTCTGATTCTGCAGGTCCTCAACCCTTTTCCTTCCTGTGTCATTGGTTCCCACATGGACTACGACTTTCCTTTCCCACAACCCCTCATCCTCAAAGCGTTCTGCACCCTCTCAGTGATATCCTTTATCCTGGCACCAGGAAGGCAATGCACAATGCAAGTCTTGTGCTGACGGTTGCACAAACACCTGTCTATCCCCCGATTATCAAATCCCCTAAGACTACTGCATTTCTTCACTTTGCTGTGCCTCCCCCCACCTTCCCCCATCCCTCACGCAGTCATTTGCCCCACAGTGCCTCTGGTGTGCTTGTGACTGCACACCCCCTAGGTGTCATCACCTTCACTGTTACTCAGCGCTGAAAACCAATTCAAGTTGCACTCCCGCAGGGGATTCCTGCACTGCCTGCCTCTTTTTTTATTGGTTCATGGGATGTGGGTGTCGTTGGCTAGGCCAGCATTTATTACCCATCCTTAATTGCCCTTGAAAAAGTGGTGGTGAACCGCCTTCTTGATCTGCTGCAATCGTTGGGGTGTAGGTACAACAACAGTGCTGTTTAGAAGGGAGTTCCAGAATTTTGACCCAGCGACAGTGAAGGAACAGCGATGTAGCTCCAAGTCAGGATGGTGTATGGCTTGGAGGGGAACTTGCAGGTGGTGGTGTTCCCATGCATCTTCCAGGATGTGGGTTTGGAAGGTAGAGGTTGTGGGTTTGGAAGGCGCTGTTGAAGGAGCCTTGGTGCGTGCTGCAGTGCATCTTGTAGATGGTACACACTACTGACACTGTGCGTCGGTGGTGCAGGGAGTGAATGTTTGTGGATGGGGTGCTAATCAAGCGGGCTGTTTCGTCCTGGATGATGTCGAGCTTCTTGAGTGTTGTTGGAGATGCACCCATCCAGGCAAGTGGTATTCTATCACACTCCTGACTTGTGCCTTGTAGATGGTGGACAGGCTTTGGGGAGTCAGGAGCTGAGTTACTCGCTGCAGGATTCCTGGCTTCTGGCCTGCTCTTTTAGCCGCGGTATTTATATGGCTACTCCAGTTCAGTTTCTGGTCAATGGTAACCCCCAGGATGACGTTAGTGGGGGATTCAGCGATGATAATGCCATTGAATGTCAAGGGGAGATGGGTAGATTCTCTCTTGTTGGAGATGGTCATTGCCCGGCACTTGTGTGGCGCGAATGTTACTTGCCACTTATCAGCCCAAGCCTGGATATTGTCCAGGTCTTGCTGCATTTCTACACGGACTGCTTCAGTATCTGAGGAGTCGCAAATGATGCTGAACATTGTGCAATCATCAGAGAACATTCCCACTTCTGACTTTATGATTAAAGGAAGGTCATTGATGAAGCAGCTGAAGATGGTTGGGCCTAGGACACTACCCTGAGGAACTCCTGCAGTGATGTCCTTGAGCTCAGATGATTGACCTCCAACAACCACAACCATCTTCCTTCGTGCTAAGTATAACTCCAACCAGCAGAGAGTTTTACCCTGATTCCCATTGACTCCAGTTTTGCTAGGGCTCCTTGATGCCATACTGGGTCAAATGCCGCCTTGATATCAAGCACAGTCATTCTCACCTCACCTCTGGAGTTCAGCTCTTTTGTTCACATTTGAACCAAGGCTGTAATGAGATCAGGAGCTGACTGGCTGTGGCAGAACCCAAATTGAGCATTACTGAGCAGGTTATTGCTCAGCAAGTGCCGCTTGATGGCACTGTCGACGACACCTTCCATCACTTTACTGATGATCGAGAGAAGACTGGTGGGGCGGTAATTGGCCGGGTTGAATTTGTCCTGCTTTTTGTGTACAGGACAGACCGGGGCAATTTTCCACATTGCAGGGTAGATGCCAGTGTTGTAGCTGTACTAAAACAGCTTGGCTAGGGGTGCGGCAAGTTCTGGAGCACAGGTCTTCAGTACTATTGCTGGAATGTTGTCAGGGCTCGTAGCCTTTGCAGTATCCAGTGCCTTCAGTCGTTTCTTGATATCACGTGGAGAGAATTGGATTGCCTGAAGTCTACATCTGTGATGCTGGGGACCTCAGGAGGAGGCCGAGTTGAATCATCAACTCGGCACTTCTGGCTGAAGATTGTTGTAAATGCTTCTGCCTTATCTTTTTGCATTGATGATTGAGGATGGGGATATTTGTGGACCCTCCTCTTCCAGTTAGTTATTTAATTGTCCGCCACCATTCATGGCTGGATGTGGCAGGACTGCAGAGCTTAGATCAGATTTTCTTACCCATCCACCTACTATTCTCCTGAACTCTCTAGTTGCTCTGTAACTGGACAACCAGTTAAATTTGCCTTGTGTTTACATCAACAACAATTTGCATTTATATAGCTCCTCTTAATGTAGCATAATTGGACAAAAGTGGATGCTAAGCCAAAGAAGTAAATATTAGGACAGGTCAATATTAGGCTTCGTCAAAGATGTGGGTTTTAGAAGAGGAGAGAAAGCTACAAAGGCTGAGCGATTTGAGGAGTGAATTTGAGTTTAGGGCCTGGAGCAGAAAGCATGCTGCCATTGGTAGGATAACTGGACTGGGAGGCACAGGAGTCCAGTTCAGCGTATTAGAGTTCTGGGGGCTTATTGGGCTGACTGAGATTAAAGATAGTGAGGGTCAAGGGTGTGAAAGGATCTAACAGAATTTGAGAATTTTAAATTGATGGAGTTAAGAACTTGGAGCCAATGTGTGTACAGCAGTTGGCGTTTGTGATGGAGAAGGTACAGGGTCGGAAACTCAGTTTGTGGTCAAAAAGTATTTAAAAGTTGTGAACAGTCTGGTTGAACTTCAGAGGGTGACCAGGGAGGGGAAATGGAATTGGAGGCAAGGATGGCAAGTTTGTGGGGACTGAAAGCAATAGCAAAGATTTTTGGCTTGGATCTGTTTACAAATCCAATGCAAAACAATTGGTTAGAGTCTGCATTAAAAGGAATACGATTCTTGTACTTCAGGCGTTTGTCCACCCAATATCTGCAACAATAATTTCCAGCCTATATACAGTACAGTACATTCCCGCCCCCTCACGAGGCTTAATATCTGACATCCCCAATTGTATAGGCGGTTGAAGCCACAGGGGAAGCTCCAACATGTTCTGTGATTAGCTGCAAGGGGCCATACTGTTAGTTGGATGAGGTGGGAATGTTGCTAAAAAATTGAGGTACATAGGTAATTAATATCAGCAGAGTATTAGAGAAACTTGAGGGACTAAAGTCTGACACATCCTCTGGACCTGATGACCTACATCCTAAGGTTCTAAAAGAAATAGCTGCAGAGATAGTGGATGCGCTGTTTATGATTTTCCAAAATTTTCTAGATTCTAGAATGGTTCCAGCAGATTGGACGTTAGTAAATGTTTCTCAAGAAAGAGAGAAAACTGGGAACTACAGGCCAGTTAGCCTGACATCAGGAAAATGCTGGAATCTACTAATAATTAAGTCTTAACAATGCACTTAAAAAAATCATAGCATGATCTGATGAAGTCAACGTGGTTTTATGAAAAAGAAATTGTGTTTGACAAACTTATTAGAGTTTTTTTTTTTGAGGATATAATTAGTAGGTTAGATAAAGGGGAACCAGTAGATGTAGTATACTTGGATTTCCAAAGACATTTGATAAGGCGCCACACAAAAGGCCTATACACAAGCTAAGGGCTCATGGAGTTGGGGGTAATATATTAGCATGGATGGAGGATTGGTTAACAGACAGGAAGCAGAGAGTAGGGATAAACGGGGAAGGCTGTGACTGGTGGATTGCTGCAAGGATCAGTGCTAGGGCCTGAGCTACTTGCATTCTATATCAATGACTTGAATGAAAAGTTCGTGAATGATATATATAAGTTTTCTGACGATACAAAAGTAGATAGGAATGTGAGGAGGATGTAAAGATCACAGAATTGTTATACTGCAGAAGGAGGCCATTTGGCCCATCGTGTCTGCACTGGCTCTCCGAAAGAGCAACTCCCTCAGTTCCATTCCCATGCCTTCTCCCCATAACCCTGCGCATTCATCCTTTTCATATAACTGTCTAATTTCCTTTTGAATGCTTCAATTGAACCTGCCTCCACCACGTTCTCAGGCAGCGCATTCCAGACCTTAACCACTCGCTGCATGAAAAAGTTTTTACTCATGTGACTTTTGCTTCTCTTACCAAATACTTTAAATCTGTGCCCTCATTCTCAATCCTTTCACGAGTGGGAACAGTTTCTCTCTCTCTGATGCTGCAAAGAGATATAGGCAGGCAAGTGGGTGAGCAACAAGGTGGCAGATGGAGTATTATGTGGGAAATTGTGAGGTTATTCACTTTGATAGTAAGAATAGAAAAGTAGAATATTGTTTAAAAGGCATGAAACTTGTAAATGTTGATGTTCAGAAGGACTTGGCTGTACTTGTGCGAAGAACACAAAGTTAGCATGCAGGTACAACAAGCAATTAGGAAGGCAAATGGCATTTTGGCCTTAATTGCAAGGGAATTGGAGTACAAGAATTGTTACAATTGTACAGGGCTTTGATGAGACCACACCTGGAGTACTGTGTGTAGTTTGGTCTCTATATATTTAATGAAGACTACTCGCATTAGAGGCTATACAAGAAAGTTCACTAGATTGGTCCCTGAGATGAGAGGGTTGTCCAATGATGAGAGGCTGAGTAAATTGGGTCGATATTCTCTGGAGTTTCGAAGAATGAGAGGTGATCTCATTGAAACATACAAGATTCTGAAGGGGCTGGATAGGGTAGACACTGAGAGGTTGTTTCCCCTGGCTGGGGAGTCCAGAACACAGGAGCACAGTATCAGGATTGAGATCAGAAATTTCTTAATTCAAAGGTTGTGAATCTTTGGAATTCTCTACCCCGGAGGGTTGTGGATGCTCCATCGTTGAATATATTTAAGGTTGAGATAAACAGATTTTTGTTCTCTCAGGGAATTGCAGAATACGGGGAGCAAGTGGGAAAGTAAGAGTTGAGGCCGAGGATCAGCCATGGTCATATTAAATGGTGGAGCAGGTTCAAGGGGCTGTATGGTGTACTCTTCCTATCTCTTACATTTTTTATGCTCACTGAGTATTGATTGTTCCCTTTGTGAAAGAAGGGGGATGGAGTTGAAGAGATTGGCAGTGCATTTGGGACCCATAGAAATAAACTGCCCAAAAGTAAGCACAAGATTGGAATGGCAGCTAGTGTGGATAATAAAAATGACCCACTGGTACATTGGGAAGTCTGGGATTAATATATATGCTGGGGGGTAGGGCAGGGAAGTGTCACTCTACTCCAATTAGCTGATGGGCCAAGCAGAATGAAGCTCCCTTTGCTTAACTGGGTAGTTTGGCCCCACTCCTAAAGAGGAAGGAAAAGTAATCAGCCATTATTCCCAGTCCTGATCACTGTTCAATAACTCCACCTACTCGGGTGGCTAGCTGTGCATTGGGTCAGGCTCCATTATGATCCATGCTGTAGTCAAATAGCTTGCCAATACTCCGTGTTCAGGATTACACATGAAAATCGATTGTATCCAAGGGGCATAGGCAACTGTGGATCTATATCTCAACTGATTTCCTGAACTGAGTCAGTGCCTTCAGGGAGGAGGGAGAAATATTTAAAATTACTATATGCTGGATCTTTAGTTGTATTTTGGTTGGTTTGTGTTAGTTCAGCATTATACATGTAGAGACTGCCCACATACAGGACATTTTATCACATCCACATACAGAAAGAATGACTACACAGAGCTATAAATAGATTTGTGCTTGTGAACAAAGCAGTTTACAAAAAAACACAGACTGATCTCCTCTGCCCAATAGTCATTAGTATGAGCAAATAAAATTTTAGATTAGTTACACTTAGATTTATTTCAATACATTCTGACTTCAATGTTGCTATCTGTTCTTTCTAAATACGTTCCAGTATTTGCAGCACTTGGAGTACAGATTGATTAGTACATTGGATCAAAGGAGTTGAGTCCTGTACACTGATATCAAACATTGTAGAGCTTAAACTGTGCTATACTAGGGCAGTTTGTTACTGAACAGTGTGACGCTGGGCTCTGTAGCTATCAAGCAGTGTGTTACTGAGGGAATACTGCAGGTTGATGGGGGAACAGGGTTGGAATGGTGTTAGGGAGAGGAAGTGACTGAGTAGTCACAGGAATATGAGTGAGATGATCTGTGCCACCCAATACTGTGGAGGAGATGTAGGTGACCTTTTGAACTGCAGGACATTTCTTAAGTGCCCCAGTTTCCTGAATAAATTAGTTTCCGTTGTTCTTTGAGTGGAGTTTGGGATGGGACGTTATGACAGTAATTGATATTTATAAGTCCAATCTGGGGTAGGGACTCCACTCGTCTATTTTAGTTACATGAGGGAATCGCGCGATATGGAGCTAAGGCAGGTAAATGCAGTTGAGGTACATTCAGCCATGATCTAACAGGCTCGAGGGATTGAATGGTCTACTGCTGTTCCTGTGTTCCTAATTGTTGTTGACAATAGACCAGAAATTTACAATTTATGATTATTGATTCATTACTGTCACTTATTGATGACATACTACTGACTAGTTAATATTACTTTTGGTTGCTGTTAAAGATAACTAATTATTTGTTTATGGTCAGCAGTTGATCAGCAGTGATTGTGACTCGCTATCATTCCTGAAACTACGCTGCACAGAGAAGGGAATCACCCTTTTACGTGATGTGGTTTTTTTGTTTTGCTTTACAGGTGGTCCTTACCGAATCCCGAACACTACACTCTGCGCTACGCTGACGGGACTCAGCTATACATCACAGAGAAGGTCAGCTCCCTGGCTCCTGAATCCTTAAAATCTCCACAACACCATGCATTTAATCTCCTTCAGTAACTTCGTAACACTCATTACATGTGTAATAGATGAGGAAGGCCAATCTTACTTTATCCATCCAGAAATATCCTACTGTTACTCTGTCCTGGCATCTGAAATTATTCCAGGGCTTTGCTTCCACTTCTTTACACCTTGTACTCGATCTCTGTTAAACCCCCAAACTCACGAAACCTCACTGTCTGTACACCTTGCATTCAACTGCCATCAAACAGACAAATGTAAATTGATTGCTGTTCTCCTTTTTGAATTCATGATTTTCCTGTTTTGTTTTCCTCTCATCCTCTCTAGACTCGCAACGAGATTAAAAATGGGACCATACTGCGGCTGGCCATCTCCCCCGTGAGTATTAGTTATTTTGGGAATCTTTTGAAGCACAAACAGAAAAGGGATGAATTTGGATCGTGCCGGCTTGCTGGAAAGGGCTGGCCCAAGGCACACTGGATACTGGGCCGGAGGCCTCATTTAACTGAGAGCTGTAAGCTGCAGATGCCCGGTGTATGTCCCAGGTAGCTCGTCTGCGAGGGACATTTAAATTTCGGGCCATTGTGTCACCATTCACAATCCTCCGATCGGTGTTTTTAAAGTAAATATGATCCCAGACTTATTGATTTATTAATGACTGTAGGTGGTATTGTGAGGAGGTAAACTGCACACTGTGCTTGTTTTGGAAATGAAGCGCAGGTGAAAGTTATCCTGACAAATAGGAAATGAAGTGTGTGACTGGATGGGCTTTTAGAGAAGATGGAGTCAACCTACAAAAGCCACTCCAAGATCAACAAGCAAGTTCAGTGTCATAGATTGTGCCTGTGCTAAGAGGATGGGTCGCAGTTGGGGCAGCTGGAAGGCTGCAAGAATCGAAAATTTATTGAGCGACACTGCCAGAAAGAGTGTCTGCGAGGACAACAAATTGCATTTATACAGCACCTTTAACATAAAACATCCCAAAGGGCTTCACATGAGCATTATTAAACAGAATATGACACTGAGCTATGTATGGCAATATTAGGGCAGATGGTCAAAAGCTGGGCCAAAGAGGTAGGTTTTAAGGTGTGGCTTAAAGGAAGAAAGATAGGCGGAGAGGTTTAGGGAGGCACTTCGAGAGCTTGGGGTCCAGCCAGCTGAAGGTATGCCTGCCAATGGCGGAACAATTAAAATTGGGGATGCGCAATGGGGCAGAATTAGAGTAATGCAGATATCTTGGAGGGTTGTAGAGCTGGAGGAGGTTACAGAGATTGGGAGGGGCGAGCCATGGAGGATTTTGAAAACAAGGATGAGAATTTTATAATTGAGGCATTGCTTAAGTGGGAATCAATGTAAGTGAGCGAGCACCGGGTTGAAGGGAGGACGGGACTTGGTGCAAGTTAGGGTATGGGCAGCAGAGTTTTGGGTGACCTCAAATTTACCAAGGGTAGTATGTGGGACAGCAGCCAGGAGCACATTGGAATAGTTACGTCTAGAGGTAACAAAGTCATGAATGAGGGTTTCAGCAGATGAATTGAGGCAGGGGTGTGGAGTTGGGCGATGTGGTGGAGGTGGAAGTAGGCAGTCTTAGTCCCGGCACATGTGTGGCTGGAAGCTCATCTTGGGGTCAGGTATGACACCATGGTTCAGTTCAGCACAGTTACCAGATCCTATCACACTGTTTTGAAGAAGAGCGGGGGAGTTATCCCTGGTGTCCTGGTCAATATTTATTCCTCAATTAAAATCACAAAAACAGATTATCTGGTCGTTATCATGTCACTGTGTAGGGAAGTGACTACACTTCAAAAGGAATTCATTGGCTGTAAAGCACTTAGGGAGGTCTGGTGGTCAAGAAGAGTACTATAGAAATGCAAGCCTTTTTTATCTTCCCAATACTCAGTTGGAGGAAATTTCTGCTCATCTAGTGCTCAATGTCAGATAAGCAGTCTGACAACTTAGAGACAGTAGAGGGGTTGAGAGAGGTGGTGGTGTGGTAGAGCTGGGTGTTATCAGCGTACATGTGAAAACTAATGCTGTGCTTTTGGATGATGTTGCCGAGAGGCAGCATGTAGATGAGAAACAGGAGGGGGCCAGGATATTACTTAGGGGGGCACCAGAGATATACGTGCGGGAGTGGGAAGAGAAGCCATTGCAGGCAATATTCTGGCTACAATTAGATAAATAAATAAGAACGGAACGAGGTGAGTGCAGTTCCACTCTGCTGGCTGATGGAGGAGAGGTGTTGGAGGAAGATGGTGTGATAAACCATGCCAAAGACTGCAGACAGGTCAAGAGGATGAGGAGGGATAGTTTACCTTCATCGCAGTCACATAGGATGTTATCACAAAATTGTGATAGGCTTGGATGCAGCTGTGATTATCGCTCCACATAATTTGACAGCCTGTCAACACTCTCTGGCTGGACTTGAGTGTAAAGAGGTACCAGAGGGCCAGTGCCCATGGGGCTGTAATTCTGCAGGAGTCAGCAGGAGAAGAGGAACCAGTGTAGTCTTCCTCAGGGACAAAATTGGCAGAGACCTGGAACAGAAAGTGCCGATCAGGCTTAAAGGGGAAGAGGAGAGAGCAGAACAATTGGATGCATCCCTGGGGTATTACGCGTTAGACATTTTATTGATTTTTAAATTGATAATTCATCACGTTATAGAAGTGCCATTTCTCATGGGATCTGTATCCTTAACCGCAGACTCGAGCAGCCCGGCAGCTGTTGGAGAGGATCCAGTCTTCAGGCCTGGACTCGCGGCTCGATGCGCTGAAGGAACTGGCCAAACTCTCAGCTGATGCCACGTTCGCCACCGAGTTTATTAACATGGAAGGGATTTTCATTCTGACTCTACTGGTGGAAAGTGGAACCAAGTTAGTGTCCCAATTTCAAAAGCATTTTTTTTCTTTAAAACGATTGCTAAGTAGGAACTTCAGTATTTGGACTTCAGTTATGTGGAGAAACTAGAGAAGGTGACATTGTTTTCTTAGAGCAGACAAGGTTAAGGGGAGATTTAATAGAGAGGTTTTGATAAAGTAAATAAGGAGAAACTGTTTCCGCTGAGAGGACGATCAACAACCAGAGGACACAGATTTATGATAATTGACAAAAGTACCATTGGGGAGATGAAAAATTTTTTATGTAGCAAATTGTTGTGATCTGGGATGCGAAATAGATTCAATAGTAATTTTTCAAAAGGGAAATAGATAAATATTTGAAAAGAAAGAATGTTCAGAGCTATGGGGAAAGAGTAGGGGAGTATGACTAACTGGATAGCTGTTTCAAACAGCCAGCACAGGCACATTGGGCCAAATGACCACCTCCTGTGCTGTATGATTCCATGTAAATGGATACAGTAACATTCCAAGCACTTTGGAAACCACCTTTACCGCTTCATGCATCATGGGGGTCGTGCCTCAACATCGTCCTTGGGAGCATTTTTCAGAAGTACATCGTCTGTGCTCATTGTCTAGAAAGTGAAAGTTGCCTCCGCAAATGTTGCCCAATCACGGTTTGCCTAGTGGACAACCCGGTGATGGAATCTTTAACTCCAACAAAACCAGTTTTTGTCACCTTTTGCAATTACACAGTGACTTGCTCATTGCTTCATGTTGGGGAAATAGCCTCCATTTCACGGCAGTCTTGTCAAGTTGTAATCATAAAGCCAAACAGCTGAACTCCAAAAGCAGGCACCCTCCTTCAGCTGCCACCTACGACTCACCCTGTGTTCATGATCAGACTCTTGAAGACCCTCCAAAGTGTGTATCTAAGCTGATTCTTGCTTCTGATGAAGTGGTTAATGTAGGTGAGCCTTACATGTTCCAAGCTGCTAGATTGTTCCTCCTCCGTCTTCTGTTAAAAAGAAAAGAAGGCAGTGGCACAGAATGAGTCCTTGGTGATTGACATAAATGGCCTCCTGTGCAATTACCCAACCTATGATCTCTCTGATGGCCCCATTATATTGGCTGAAGAGCTGAATGCTACCATCAGTGCTTGCACCATACCGTCTGTTTAAGATCATTGTCCTCTACAAAAAAAGTTATGTATTGTTTTGTGGAAAATTTTGCACAGTGTAGGGAAGGGGCACTGTTAGACATATTAAAGTAAAATGTGAGGCACTTGACTAGCTGAAGTTATTGGAAAGCAGAGCAAGTTTTTTTTTCTAGTTTTAAGTGTGAATGGGGATAGTTAAACCAACAATATTGCATGGTTCTCATTTCTGGCCTGTTCCAATACTTAACAAATATCCTCATTTACCTCCCTTTTGTGTTTCACTTCCAGCAACTTACTGGATAAATTCAGGTAAACAATATTCTTGTGTGAGATTATTGAGACAAGCATGGCTGACAGCTTCATCCTCATTGGATAACCATTTGTACCAACATTAAATAGTGTCACATTGCTTTGTAGGTAATTGATAGTCTTAGAGCAGTGCAAGATCATTAACTGTCATCTTCCTTGCTTGTTTTAGCAAATCAGATCCCTTTCACACATTGCTTTGCAATGTGATGGATAATGGACAGCTGCTCATTGCCCTGTGGGACTTCCTGTACCAACTGGACTGTTTGTTTATTGGTCAATTTGCTCGTCTGATCTATACAGTGCATCTCGCTGCTCCCCTCTCACTCCATCCGCAATCATCTGGGGGGCATTGTCAGTAAAGTGGGCTTTTCAAGATCTCCTTGCCTCCTTCACAAGCATTCAAATTATCTGCCTGAACAGGCAGTTAAACAAGCTGAGCATTGTTTTTAGTGGTTTCGTCCTTACTCTGCTAATTAGCTGGTGATTGGGCAGCCCTGTCCCGGGTACAGCCTGAATGGCTGCTCTGTTGTATGCTGTAATGCAGATGTCCACTGCAGAAGCAGATTGTAGACATGTAGATTCCTGTGAGCATACTTTTTAATTCTCATTGATCAGGTACATTTAAACCCCTTACTTTGTATGGTTCCACAGGTACTGGCAGTCCTTTGGTACTTAATCTGAGTGGAGATCTTTAATTATTACTTTGGATTGTTGATTTGATCGAGGGGTTTAAAATGTTAAAAGGATTCGATAGTGTTGATATAAAGAAAATATTTCCACTGGTAGGGGAACAAGGGGATATAATCTTAAAATTGGAGCTAGGCTATTTCAAGAGGGCAATCAGGATGCAAGTTTTTCCACTGAAAAGTTAATAGAAAACTGGAAATATCCCTCTCAGAATGTTGTGGATCCTGGGGCCAATTGGAACTTTCAAGACTGAGACCAATAGATTTTTGTTGGATATGGATATCCAGGGACTTGGAGCAACGGCAGGTAAATGGAGTAGAGGTAGAGGTCAGCCATGATCTAATTGAATGGCGGAGCAGGCTTGAGGATCTGAATGGCCTACTCCTGTTCCTGATGCTCCAATTGACCATAGACATGCAAGTGTGAGCAAGCTATTTAACCATGGAGGGCATTGCAGTGGAGTCTGATCTTGGCCCCCAGCTGCAGCAGTGGTGGAAGGAGGTCACCGGATAGCAATCATGACTGGGAAACCTCTCTGATTTTTTTCCCCTGCCTCCACGTTAACCCTTGATGCTGAGTAAAGTGTTACTGCCCATATCCCCAACCTGACTAAGGTCAGCTAACTCAGCACAGGCCAGGCCAGGCCAGGGATTGATCCTAGGACCTTCCTTGTTTGTCTGGCTCAGTAACCCTGCCGGGTAATGCATTTACGGCACAGGTATTTGGGGGTGCCCTTTAGATTTGGAAAGGCTGTCCAAATTACACACAGGATGGGTGCAATTATAAAATTTTCTGTTTTTCACTGATTGCAAACTCGGGCACACACTGCAGCCAGCTGGCTTTTTGTGTGCTGACCTTTGACTCGCATGTTTCTCTGCAGTTTCGGGGAGATGCTGGCCTTCACACTGACAGCATTCCTGGAGCTGATGGACCATGGGATTGTCTCCTGGGATATGATCTCCACTGCCTTCATCAAACAGGTCAGGAAAGAGAGCAACACTAACCACTTCAAGAGTCTTTTTGTCCTCTGCTTCCTTCTGAATTAAACGGACACAAGATTCTTCACTGGCTATCTGGTCATCTGCTGACCTTGGGATCTGTTTCCAAATGGAGTGGATCATTATTATTAACTCTGTCCTATTGTTAGAAGGAAAGACTTGCATTTCTATACTGCCTTTCACAACCTCAGAATGTCCCAAAGCACTTTACAACCAATTAAGTACTTTTGAAGTATAGCCAGTGTTGTAATATAGGAAACACTGTAGCCAATTTGTGTATAACAAGGCCCCAAAAACAGGTGACCAGATAACCTGTGTTTGTAATGTTTGTGAGGCATAAACAGTGGCCAGGACACTGGGGAGAACTCTCCAGCTCTTATTCAAATTAGCACTCCTCCAATGCTGCACAGGGAGTGTCAAAGAACAGTACAGCACAGGAACAGGCCATTCGGCCCTCCAAGCCTGCGCCGATCTTGATGCCTGCCTAAACTAAAACCTTCTACACTTCCGGGGACCGTATCCCTCTATTCCCATCCTATTCATGTATTTGTCAAGATGCCTCTTAAATGTCGCTATCGTACCTGCTTCCACCACCTCTCCCGGCAACAAGTTCCAGGCACTCACCACCCTCTGTGTAAAGAACTTGCCTCGCACATCCCCTCTAAACTTTGCCCCTCTCACCTTAAACCTACGTCCCTTAGTAACTGACTCTTCCACCCTGGGAAAAAGCTTCTGACTATCCACTCTGTCCATGCCGCTTATAACTTTGTAAACCTCTATCATGTCGCCCCTCCACCTCCGTCGTTCCAGTGAAAACAATCCGAGTTTTTCTAACCTCTCCTCATAGCTAATGCCCTCCAGACCAGGCAACATCCTGGTAAACCTCTTCTGTACCCTCTCCAAAGCCTCCACGTCCTTCTGGTAGTGTGGCGACCAGAATTGCACACAGTATTCTAAGTGTGGCATAACTAAAGTTTTGTACTCAGTTCTGTGTCTGTAGAATATGTGCTCAAGTCTCTTGAGTGGAGCTTGAAGGCATGACCTTCTGACTCAAGTGAGAGTGCTACCCACTGAGATGAGGTTGACATCTAATTTCTGTAATAATTTAAATAACCTGATTTTGCTTCCGTCGCACAAGTTTTTAAAAAAAACGACTGCAGGGCATAAATCTCCAGGGTTCCTGGTTGTTACTCCCTGCAGCGCGCTTCTCGCTCTCCCTCAATTCTTTACCAGGAACTGTGAGGCTCTTTGCTTTGCCCACTGCTTCCACCTTCCCTTCATCCTACAACCTTCAGCATTTTGAAACCCATGTCTGCTCCCGGCTTTATCTCACTCCTTTCCTACTTTTATTTCAACTTTGATGCTATTGTGCACTCAGGACTGTGGCCCTTCATTTAGGTTTCTTGTTTAAAAGGACTGTCACCTCTTGTAACCACAGCTCATCAACGGTACTGAAAACTGGTACCAAAATGCCAGCTGACAATATACAAGCCTATAAAAATTGTACCATTTTGTGAAAAGGCACAAAACTGATCAGTTTTCCAATTAAGACAACTATAGCTGAATTAAGCTGATGAAGGACAGTGTTTTGAATTAAGTTATTTATCTTGCCAGTTCTATTCTTCCTTGTCCAACTTCTTACCCATGGAATCTTCTGCCTGGAATGTGAGTGCTGATGAAGACAGGAGGGGAGGGGTGTCTCAACATTGGAGTTGAAGTAACAGAGGTTCTAACGGCTTTTCCACAGCCATTGCTCCTATATCCATTCTCCAAGTAGTATTGGAAAACTACCAGCATTTTCTAATCTTGTTCCAATTCTCCTTTCCTCCCCACAGATAGAAATGTAAATTCTAGGCTGGATTCAGCAATGGGCTCCACACTACCCCTTCACCTTTGAATCTGGTTCCAAGTCCCATTTTACACAAAACAAGGGGGTTCCTGGTGTGCCAGAAATTACTGCTATTGTAAGGCCCATTTGTGGTAAATTAAGGGCATTCTTCAGTGTCTAGAGGCCTGGTGGAGCAGTAAATGGATAAATCTTCGCACTGGTGTAGGAGTGGGTTGCTGTTCTGTAATTGGAGCTGAGGTGCAATGTTGAGATCGATGGACATTTACTGTGCACCTATCCATGTCATGCATACCCTTTGGAGTTCTTAATGCTGACCCTGGGTCTCCCAAATGGAAGATATTTCATTCCCCAGTTTCCCACGCCATGATGAGCACCATTAGTTTTACTTTTTTCTGTAAGATAAGTGAGGACTGCCAGTGAGTGACCTCCAGTGGAACCTCAGAATGAGCGCTGAGAAAAGAAAACAAGGCTTGCATTTATATAGTGTCATTCATGACCACAGGACGTCTGAAAGTGCTTTACATCCAATAAAGTACTTTTTGAAGTGTAGTCACTGTAAATGTGGCAGCAGGACAAGCGGGATAACTCCCTTTCTTCGAATACTGCAGTGGGATCTTTTATGCCCACCAGAGAGGGCAGACAGAGCATCAGTTTAATATCTTATCTGAAAAGCAGCACCTCCAACAGTGCAGCACTCCCTCTTTGGGGTGTCAGTCTAGGTGTTGCGCTTAAGTCCTGGAGTGGGATTTGAACCCACACCGTCTGACTCAGAGGCAAGACTGCCACCAGCTGAGCCACGGCAGTCACTGTGTTCCCATGTTGTCAAAGTGGAGGCTTTACATTCTGAGGCCAGTAATGTCTCCGAGTTCTGGACAGGGTTTTAGGTTGAGGGAGATGATAACTGGAGGTTGAGAAACATCATCAGGGGAAGACATTAGTTGAGCAGAATGAAAAAGCGATAGCCAGTTGAGAGAGCTATGGGTATAAATGAAGCCGTCAAGAGTATAAAACTCATTGTGCCCTTAATTAAGATGTCTGTCAGCTGAGACTCAGTTGATGACTCTTTTGCCTCTGAGTCAGAAGGTTGTGGGCTCAAGTCCTGCTCCAGTTTAGGCTGATACTCCAGTGCAGCCAATGAAGTACTCAGTGTTGTAATGTAGGAAATGCAGCAGCCAATTTATGCACAGCAAGCTCCCAAATGACAATGTGCTGATGAACAGATAATCTGTGTTTCTGATGTTGATAGAGGAGTAAATATTGGCCAGGGCACTGGGGAGAACTCCCTTGCTCTTCGAAATAGTGCCTTGAGATCTTTTACATCCAACTGATAAACTGAGGGAGTACTGCACTGTTGGAGGTGCCATCTTTCAGATGAGACATTGGTGCAGGAAAGGCCTTGATTTATCAGTTGGATGTAAAAACCTCCATGGCACTATTGCGCAGAAAAGCCAGGGATTTTTTTCCGGTGTCCTGGCCAATATTTACTCCTCTATCAACATCACAAAAACAGATTATCTGATCATTAGCACATTGCTGTTTGAGGGAGCTTGCTGTGTGCAAATTGGCTGCTGCATTTCCTACATCACTACAGTGACTACACTTCAAAAGTACTTCATTGGCTGTAAAGCACTTCGAGATGTCCTGAGGTTGTGAAAGGTGCTGTATGTAAATGCAAGACCTTTTTCTTTTTTAAAAACCAGGAATGGTTTGGTGTCTGAGCAAGTGGTACCAATGAAACAATTGCCTCCCCTCTGCCAAGTGCTTAACCTCAAAGTTTGTATATTTCTTCTGGACTAATTCAGTCTTCGTCTGCAGTGACACAAAGATCATTGAGCCTGGAAGTAATTCCAGACTCTCTATCCCGTGGGAAACTCCAGCGCTGGCTTCAGCCAAGAAATCCTTTCCCACAGCCCAGAGGCCTCTTGCAAGGACTCTTGAGTGGCACAAAGCCAGGGAGGTTAACTCCTTTTTCACTGTGTCACACATCATTGCCCAGCAGGAATATTAAGGGAGTAGACGCTTTCACTGGCCTGTTGGGTCAATCCTGCTATTGGGGGGGGGGGGGGGGAGAAAAAAGGAAATGTTGGAAAACAGAGAAATAAAATCAGAAACTGCTGGAATTGCAGCACCACTCATTTGAAAATGCAGGTTAATGCTTCAGGTGTAGACCCTTTATAAGAACTGGTTTCAAAGCTAAAACTGAGTAAAATGTATGATCTGAGGCAAATAGCATGTTCATTTTAGCAGAATTAACTGTGAATTGTTTACCTGGAGTGAGTGGAGATAGAGAACAAGTTTTTAAAATTTAAATCCCACTCACTCACACTCTTTTATACTCATGCATACGTACACACACACCCCGGATTCGAAAAATGAATATCAGTCTGGAGTCCCACACCTGATGAGTGTACATTGACCTTTGGGTAGGGGGAGGGGTGTGTGTATGTGTGGGGTAAAAATTTGACCTTGGCTGTGATCTCCTCCCACACCTTTACACATCTTACTCGCATCTTGCTGTCAGTGCCTGTGGCCCTAGAATTGTAGAATGCCTCAGACCGTTCAGCCCATCTAGTCTGCTGGTGTTTATTCTCTGTATGAGCCACTCCTGTTAATCCCATTCTGCTGCTTGCTCCCTGTATGCTTCAATATTACTCTTTCTCAAGCTGTTATCTTTTCAACCTACCAGCGAAGAGCTGGGACTTTTAAGAAAGCAGGAGTGGGCAAACCTGAAGGGGAAAAAACGAATGGGCTCTCATCTAGTTGAGTTGATCAGTGTGCTGTGTGCGAGAGAGCGAGTGTGTGCGTGTGTTCCTTTTTCTCTCTGTCTCTATCTTGTTCGCTCTCTTCTGTCTCTTTCTCTCCTCACTCTCTTCCCTGTTGACCTTTCCTCGCTCTTACTCTCTCACATTCTTTCTCTAACTCTTTCTTTTTCTCTCCCTTTATTCACCCCCTCACACCTATTCTTTCTTTCTCTCATGCTCTCTTTCTATCTCCTTCCCACTCCTCACTCTTACTTTCTCCCTGCTTTTAGTCTCTGATGCTTTCTCTTTCAGTCTCCTTCTGTGCTCTCCTCTCGTTCTTGCTTTCTGTCTCAATTGTGCATGTGCTCTCTCTGTCATACAGAGACACACTCATACACAAGACCATGGAGATAGTTGGAAGGTGTGAGACTTCTTGTTATCAGAATCAGGTCACACTGAAGCAGAGTGCTGAGGTTTGCAGGTTTGATGTCACATTCTGGGAACGTGCTGCGTGCTTTAATTAACATCAACCCTGCCTGTTCTAATTAACGCCTACAAACTGTGACTGTTGCTGTCTGACAGGACTGGTGCTGCCACCAACTTCTAGATTTTGGCGCTTCATTGTTTTTGGGCGGTGGGGGAGCCCTGAATAAAACACACCCTGAGGATGCTTCTGGTATATTAACAAAAAAAAATTAATATCTTTTGGTGCAACTGAGTCAAATGAGAGGATTACAGGTTCCCAGCAGTCTGTTCCAGAAAAACAATGTATATTTATACAGCATCTTCTCATTGAGAAACTTCTCAAAGCTCTTCACATAGAATAAGTCACTTTGAACTGTAGTGATTTGTAAAAAAGAAAATGCTGCAGCCATTTTGTGCACAGATTGATCCTATAAACAGTAATGAGCTGAATGATGGCTTATCTGTTTCTGATGGCATTGGGAAAAGGGCCAGAGCTGGCCTGGGCGTCGGGGCCAGAGCCGGCCTGGGAGGAGGGGCCAGAGCCGGCCTGGGAGGAGGGGCCAGAGCCGGCCCGGGCGTTGAGAGAGCTGCGTGCTCCTCCTGTTCAAGCAGTGCCCTGGAATCTGGAGTCAGGTGCCTCAGCTAAAAGATGTTCCCTCCAATAGAGTAGCACTCTCTCTGCTGTACTACAGTGTTGGCCCAGATTGGGTATTTGGCTCCGGCGCTGAGACTTGAACCAACCACCAGCACGAGTACTATGAGTCACCTCTGAGTCCAGAAAACCGCAGAGTCGAGGCTCCCTCCAGCACTTAGTCTGATTGGTACAGGATGATCCCAGTCTGTGGTGCAGAACTCTATTATACAAATAACTCCTGCTGTGGTGTGACTGTTTATCTTGTGAAACACTAAATTATTTTCAAGAGGCCCCGGTCAGCCTGTCTTTCCTTCCATAACAGATTCATTTTTAGTGTTCTATATTTGTGTTGATTAGTGCCTCTGAGTCAGAAGGTCGTGGGTTCAAATCCCATTCCAGAGATGAGAGCACTTATCCAGGCAAATAATCCCAGTTTAGTATTGAGGGAGTGTCACACTGTTGAAGGTGTCGGCTTTTGGATGAGACGCTAAGCCAAGGTCCTGTCTGCCCTCTTCGGTGGATGTAAAAAATCCTAAAACGTTGTTTGAAAAAGAGTAAGGAAGTTCTCCTGTGGGATTTTGCTGTGCACTAATTGGCTGCCCTGTTCCTACATTACAACAATGACTACACTTTAAAGATGCTCATTAACTGAAAAGCGCTTTGGGACTTCGTGAGGCTGTGAAAGGTGTTATATAAATGAAAAACCTTCTTTCTAGTCTCTGTGTTGGATGATCTCTAACTGCTGTGCTGATCCCTATAATTCAGATATCTCTTTGTGCTCAGTTGCTAGTGTAAAACAAAAATATTTTCAAGAGACCCTGGTGGGTCAGTCCATCTTTCTGGAACAGATTTATTTTTTAGTGTTCTACAGTTGTCCAACATTGCCATATGTTGTCTTCGTTTATCGTGTAGATGATACAAAACAGCAGCATTTGAAAACGGGTTGTGTTTGTCCGAGGCAGTAGCTACGGTATGTCCCAGTATATTTCCCCCGGATTCATTATCTGATCGTTAACTATCAGTTTTACGCCTGCTCACTAACTAACTGGCTGGCCTCGCCTCCTGGAATATTCTGCCCTCCGTTTTCCATCCAGCAATTTTAATGTGTTAAGATTTGGAAAGAGTTGTCTGTTTAACAATTTGCTGTTATGTTAAACTGTTGAAAATCAGAGGGACAGTTAGAGCCATAGATCTTTTACAGCACAGAAGGAGGCCATTCAACCCTCTGTCTCTGTGCTGGCTCTTCGCAAGAGTAATCCAACTCACCATACCTCCTTCAACAGAGGCTTCCAAACCTGTGACCTCTACCACCTAAAAGGATAAGGACAGCTGACGTATGGGAACACCAGCAACTGCAAGTTCCCCTCCAAGTCACACGCCATCCTGACGTGGAAATATATCCTTTTCCTTCACTGTCACTGGATCAAAATCCTGGAACTCCCTAACAGCACTGTGGGTGTACTGACACCACATGGACTGCAGCAGTTCAAGAAGGCAGCTCACCACCACCTTCTCAAGGTCAATTAGGGATGGGCAATAAATGTTGGCCTAGCCAGTGACGCCCACATCCCATGAAAGAATTAAAAAAAAAAAATCCGAAACCACATTCTCTTTCCATGTCCTTGCATCCGCCTCTGTTACCTCACTCTTGGAGTCAAGTAACTGCAGAATGTAGATCAGGTTTGTCCCTTTTAGACACCTATACCCTGTTTTTAAACCGTCCTTGGCTCTCATCCCTAATGATGCATTTCCCATTTCCCAGATTGCAAGTTACGTCAACCAAACGACAGTGGATGCCTCCATCTTACAGCGGTCCCTGGCTATTCTAGAGAGCATGGTGTTGAACAGCCAGAGCCTCTACAAAAAAGTGGCAGAGGAGATCACTGTAGGACAGCTCATTGCCCATCTACAGGTGTAAGTATTACCCAGCTCATTGCACTAGCTCAGACGTGAGTATTAGATAGCTCAGTGGATGACACGTGCTTCATTAGACCTTGAATCCTGAGCAAAATGTTGAAACTGAGCATCTTCAATCACTGAGGAAATCTGAAACTTGGCTGCTCTGTGTGTCTCTATCTTGTTCTTGGTACTGCGAATGATTACCTTATTTTGAAAACTATATTAGAGTGGCATTGACCCACTGCCCGCATCATAAGCTGGCACTGACCCACTCTCTCACTGTCTGGGTGAGCTTTGCCTGGGAAGTGGGTGCAGAATTACTCTTGAACCAATGAGGCTGGCTGTGGAGATGACGAGAATCCTCTCTGCCCACCGTGAGGACACTGACATCTAGTGGCAGTGTGGTGTTATCAGCTCAGCAACACTGTTGTGGATTAACTATTTCCCTGCCATCGCATAAAAAGGTAAATCAAACAAAAATTAGAATCCTAGAACAGTTACAGCACAGAAGGAGGCTATTTAGCCCTTTGTGTCCATGCCAACTGTCCACAAGAACAACTCACCTCGTCCCACTCCCCTGCCCTTTCCCCAAAGCCCTTATCTTCAGATAATTATCCAATTCTCTTTTGAGAGCCACAATTGAATCTGCCTCTATCACACTCAGACAGTGCATTCCAGATCCTAACCACTCACTGCATAAAAAACATTTTTCCTCATGTCACCTTTGGTTCTTTTGCCATTCAACTTAAATTAGTGTCCTCTGGTTCTCGACCCCTCTGCCAATAGGAACAGTTTCTCCCTATCTATTCTGTCTAGGCTCCTCATCATTTTGAAAACTTCAATCAAATTTCCTCTCAACCATCTCGTAGGAGAACAGCTCCAGATTCACCGATCTTTCCATGTAACTGCAGTCCTTCATCCCTGCAACCATTCTTGTAAATCTTTTCTGCACCCTCCAATACCTTCACGTCCTTCCTAAAGCGCAGTGTCCAGAATTGGACACCATACTCCAACTGAGGTCGAATCAGTGTTTTTATAAAGGTTCACCATAACTTTCTTGCTTTTGTACTCTCTGCCTCGATGGATCCTATGCTTTATTAATCACTTTCTCAACCTGCCCTGCCAAATTCAACAGTTTGTGCACATAGACTGCCAGATTCTAGTATTCCTGCACCCCTTTTAGATTTGTATCTTTTAATTTATATTGCCTCTCCTTGTTCTTCTGACCAAAATGAAACCCTTCACACTTCTCCGCATTGTGGGGAGCAGGGGGGGGTGTGGGGTGGTTGGGAGTGGGGAGAGAGCGACCAGAGAGAGTGGTGGTGGGTGGGTTGTTGCAGGGAGCGAGTGGCCTGCAGTCAGTGACCGGAGGGGGTGGGGGGGGGGGAGGGGGTGGATGAGGAGAGCGCAGCCACCACCACCACCACCACAAGGTCTTCGGCCACCTCGCTTCCCCACCCACCCCCCCTGCTTGCTTCCCATTCCCCCACTCCGCTCTCTCCCCACCCCCCCCCCCCACTTGCTGCTCCCCCCCCCTCCCTGTGCTCATCATCCTCCCTCCCTCTCCCCCCCCCCCCCCCCTTACCCATGCTCATCATCATCCCCCCCCCCCCCCACCACGCTCATCATCCTACGCACCCCCCCCCCCGCCCCCCCCAACACGCTCATCCTCCCTCCCTCCCCACGCTCACCATCCTTCCTCAGGCAGGCAGAAAAGTTTTGAATGACCTAAAGTTTAGGGAGGGTAGAATGTAGGAGACCAGCCAGGAGAGTGTTGGAATAGTCAAATCTGAGGTAACACAGCCTTGAATGAGGGTTTCAGCTGCAGATGATTGAGGCGGGTGTCGAATCAAGTGATGTCACAGAAGTGACTACACGTCAAAAAAGTACTTAATTGGCTATAAAGTGTTATGAGGCCGTGAATGGTGCTATATAGTTCTTTAGTCATACAAAGCTATAAATGTAGTGAACAAGGATTTTTAGGTCTTACAGAATGCACACCGGAGAGGGGAGGAGAGGAAGTTACTAGTTACCAATCTTGATCTGTGCCACACCTCTGGAAAAGCAATTTACTCACACATGGTAGGTCTAACCCTGCGTCCTGGGCACCTTAAGTTGTTTTTGGTGGTAGATTCTGAATGGCTGGCACAGTGACACAAGGATGTCCCTTCCCTCACACACCCATTCCCTTTGATTCTCTAACAGTGAGCTGTGAATTGGCACTATATCATTATGGAGGAGCATCAGCATTATACTAATCGGGCTTAAGGTGTGCGTTAAATTGAATGGTTGCAGGGAGTGATCTGTAATAGACTGCTAGATTTTTGAGGATTCTGATTTAATTGGATTCCAATAGTATCTCGGTTGCCTTCAAATAGTTCTTTCTCCTCAGCCAAAAGCTTCTAGAATGCAAAGCACACACAAGCTGTCTGATTATTTTGATTATTCAAGATACTTGGTGAATCCTGGGCTCTGTTAATCAATTATATTTAGTGATATAGCTTCAAGTCTCTTTAGCTTTGGTCTGGCCCAATGCAATAAATGTGTTTTGTACATACCGCAAGAATTTGAAAGTTTACGAATTTGACAGACAGAGAAGATAAAACTACTACGTTACTCACTCATTACACCCTCCCACCCCACCAGCACCCCCACCCAACTTGGCAATCTTTCACCAACTTTAGAAGCTAGATCTATGTATTAGATCTGTGTCCATCCAGGTATGCTTTGTTCCCTGTTTATCAGACAGTGCATTATTTCACAATGACTGCACCTTTTCACTTGATCAATCTGCAATGATTAGCTCCTGGTTGTTCATCATTCAGTCTGGACATCCTAGGTCAGTGATTCAGAGGGCATTGATGGTAACTGTTGGTGGTTCTCGGTGCAGCAGAGAGGAATTTCCAAGCAATTCACAGTATACGAATTCAAGGCTGAAATCTGTCCCTTTGGGGGTTCAAATAACTGTTCTAAATCAATCTTCTCATTTTGCATTTATATAGCACCTTTTAATAAAATGTTATAAGGTGCTTCACAGGAGCATAATCACACAAAAGTTGACACCAAGTCACATAAGGAGATACCAGGGCAGAGTTCAAGTAGGTTTTCAGAAAAAAGGAGAGAGAAGTGGAGAGGTTAAGGGAATGAATGTTGGTGCTTGGAGCCAAGGCAGCTGAAAGCACAACTGCCAATGTGGGGCAAAGGAAATTGGGGATGGTCAGCAGTCCCAAATTGGAGGAGCGGAGAGATCTCGGAGGGTTGTATGTCTGGAGGAGGTTACAGATAGGGAGGAGCAAGGGTATGGGGTACTTGAAAACAACAATTTGAAAGCATGACCTGAACAACCATGTATTCAGTCCCATGGTATCACTGTTTTTGTCATCTATCCATGTTATTTTATTCTCAGCCCTGCTGGAGGTCCCTGGTGGTCCAGAGGTTAGAAGTCGGCCCCCTCCTTGCTGAGACCCATGTTTGATTCCTGGTCAGGGAGTTTAGGCTCACACCTGCCTCTGACTCAGGAAGCCGTGTGTTCAACCTCCACTCAGACTAAGCTGACACTTCAGTGCTGGGGAGTGCTGCACTGTCAGAAGTGCCGCCCTTCGGGTGAGATGTTAAATCGAGGTCCCACCTGCCCTTTCAGTTAAATGTCAAACATCGCATGGCAATATTTTGAAGAAGAGCAGGGGTTTTCTCCCCAGTATCTGGCCCATATCTACCCCTCAAGCAACACCTACAACAGACGATCTTGTGCTTATCCCCTTGCTGCTGCTGTGTTTCCTACATTATAACAGTGACTACGCTTCAAAAAATACTTCATTGGCTATGAAGGGCTTTGAGACTTCCTGAGATCATGAAAGGTGCTGAACTCCACACTTTCACAAGTTTGTGATTGTGCTACCTGGATAAGATGTCTGTCTGCCATGATCAGACCTGTAGAAGGGGTAAAGATGCCTCGGGAGTGTTTGGTGTTTCCTATAGAGGTGGAGAGAAAGCGAACAACACAACGTGAAACCACAGCAGTACGGAATAACAGGGCCAATAATTTTGGACATGCCATTGTTTCCACAGATCAAACCAGGAGATCCAGACGTACGCCATTGCGCTCATCAATGCTTTATTCCTGAAAGCACCAGAGGACCGCAGGCAGGTTAGTCTCTTGTCTCTCACTATGTGTCTCTGCGTCTGTCTGTCTGTCTTATTTTCTGCACAATAATCTCTTCAGATCCCTCTTGCAGCTTGCTTTTCCTGTACTGTCATCAGCCTAAAACATCTTGCATTATAGCTGCTTTGTTTAAGGTCATTTTGTTTAAGGTATTCTTACTAACAGAGTCCCCAGTGCTGTTCACTGCTGACTACAACCACTCTCCATTCATGGCTGCTCTCTGCTTCCTTTTGCCAACTTTACTCTCAACAACAGCAGAAACTCGCCTTTATCTGGCCCTTTTAACATAGTAAAATGTTCCAAGGTGCTCAGAGCCTTGAGCCACACAAAGAGACATCAGGACAGGTGACCAAATGCTTGGTCAAAAATGTAGGTTTTAAGGAGTGTTTGCAAAGGAGAGGGGACAGAGAGAGTCAGGAGGTTTAGGGTCCAAATTTCAGAGTTTAGCACCAAGGCAGCTGAAGGCAGTTTACTCTGCCAAAGGTGGAGCAGATGAAGTGAGGCATTCCCAAGAGGCAGAAATGGAGGAATGCAGAGATCTCAGAGGCTTGTAGGTCTGCAGGAGGTTACAGGCTGAAAGGTGCCAGCTCTTGCCAGTGGGAACACTAACTCAGCATGCAGCCCTCCCAATCTTCATCCAGGCAGCTGCTCTTAGCTTGTGAGCCTGAATGGTGAACATCAATGGACTGTTCCACCCAGGGAGGGGGTTGAAATTGCAGCTGAGCTCCATCATGTCCTTCACCTGACATTCACATCCATGCACTCTCCAGCGAGGTTCACTGGATAGTGTGCAGAAGTTTGGCTGCTTTTCCCCTCCCTCATTAGATTGGAGGTGCTGAGGCCAATTGTTAGCCCACTTATCACTGCCCTGGCTGAGATCAGCTGACTCGGCACAGACTGGGAAACTTCCTGGTCTTTATGACTCAGTAAATACCTTTTTGGCCAGTTTCGTATTATAATAGATTCTCTATCTAATCAATAACACCATTCTTTATTCCACCACCTAAAGGACAAAGCCAGCAGGTGCATCTCCAAGTCATATAGCATCCTGACTTGGACAAGTATCACCATTCCTTCATTGCTGGGTCAGAATCCTGGAACTCCCTACCTAATAGCTTTGAGGGAGTACCTTCTGAGAGAGGTTAACCCCTTTTCCTATTGCTCTTCAAATTTTACATTTTTAAAGTAGTTATCCACTTCTGTTTTAACATCTGCATTGGACTCTGCTTTCACTACTGTTTCTGATAGGATCTAACAGCCCTCTGTGTATAAAGAAAATAGTCTCACCCTCTCCTCTTCTACATTCTTTTGATTATCTTCAATTTGTTCCCTATAGTTAGTTAGTTTTTCCTCCATTTACCTTATCAAAACCCTTCATGATTTTGAACACCTCTATCAGATCTCCTCTTAACTACCTCTGCTCCAGTGAAAAGACCCCCAATTAGTCTTGTAGCTAAATCCTCACATCCCTGGTATCATCTTAGTGAATCTCTTCTGTACCTACTCCACAGATTTGACATTCTTCCTAAATGTTAGTTATGGAAAATATGAGGATAAGGGAGAAAAGATAAAGTAGATTTGTACTTTCCCCTTACTATCCCGACTGTTTATTAGTGACAACTCCCCTTTGTTTGTTAACGAGCTGTGTCCCAAAAGGCTCTGTTAGAGTTTATGACTTGACCCCCCAGATATCTTTTTATTAGATTCCCATCCGCTCAAGCTATGGTAGATGCTTGTGGTCCCTCCCCCCACCTCAGTAGTGCTCTTTCCTGTCTGTCATACTAATCGCTTATCTCTTCTTGTTGTTGCTGTAACTCTTGCTGTGTGGATATGGCCCAATGGTGTGACGCTGTTGCTTTGGGGTCTCTGCTGTCACCACCAGTCTATCCTTCCCTCCTCAGAAGGGGAGGAGTCTGGTCTCGATCTGCCTTTGACAGTAAGTAATAAATGACGCGTGTCATTTCAAACCTTTAGTGCCATAGCTGGCAGTAACAGGACACTAACTTTCTTCCTCAAACATCATCTGCACATTGAAAATGTCTTTGTGATGTATTGGATAGTTGGTGCTGTATGGGGTCTTCTCCCACATTCTTCTGCCTTAGAGCCAGTTTGTTCTCATCCAGCTAAAAACTGTGCTCTCTGCTCCTCATGTCATCCACTTCTGTTTTGGGATTGGGACAGATGTTCAGATTCTCTGGGGTGTGGAGTCTATTGGATAGCTTTTTAACCTTTTAACCCCCTCCCCCCACCACCACCACATTTTGCTCATTTAGTTTTATTTCCAAAGCTGCCAGTCTGCATTTCCTTTCCATTTCAGGGCTTTCATCCCTCGAACCCAGGGTATCAGCCAAGATTGCTACTGCCCAACACACCTCCCATACAATGTTAACAAAACCGTGCTGTTTTTATGTAGTAATAGATAAAAAGGCAAACAACAACAACTTGCATTTATATAAAGCCTTTTAATGTTGTAAAACGTCCCAAGGTACTTCACAGGTGCATTATCAAAGAAAATTTGACACTGAGCCACGTAATGAGATATCAGAACAAGTGATCAAAAGCTCAGTCAGAGATAGGTTTTAATGAGGCGTTTTTAAAGGACGAGAGAGAGGTGGGGAGGTTTAGGGATGGAATTCCGGACCTTGGTAGCTGCAGGCATGGCCACCAATTGTGGAGCAATGAAAATTGAGGTTGCACAAAATGCCAGAATTGGAGAACTGGAAGAGGTAAAGGAGTTGGGGAGGGACAAGGCCATGGAGGAATTTAAACAGGAAGATGAGAGGTTTAAATTCATTGTATTGCTGGTCAGCAAGCACAAGGGTGATGAGTGAATGTGACTTGGTATGAGTTAGGATTTGGGCAGCAGAATTTGGATGAGTAAAACTTAATGAATGCTTTCAACCTGGTTGCAGACTAACCTATAAGCTGTGTCCTGTTCGAGTCACATGGCAACACCCATTGATGAATTACATGCTCTCAAAGTGCCATGTAGGAGCCATAAAAGGGCACAAATGAGAAGTTGGAATTATTCTCCTTTGAACAAGACTAAAGGGAGATTTCATAAATTGTGAGGTGTTTTGATAGAGTAGCTGTGGAGAAACTGTTTACACTGACGGGGTGGAGGGGGGGGGGGGGTGGTCAGTAACCAGGGGACACATTTAGAATAATTGGCAAAAGAGTCATGAGGAAGAGGAGAATTTTTTTTAACACTGAGTTTTGATCAAGAATGCACTGCCTGAAAGGGTGGTGGAAGCAGATTCAATAGTAACTTTCAAAAGAAAATTGGATAAATACTTGAAAGGGAAAAATTTGCAGGGCTATGGGGAAAGGCTAGGAGAGTGGGACTAATTGGATCGCTCTTTCAAAGAGCTACCACAGGCACAGTGGGCCGAATGGCCTCTTTCTGTATCAGTTTATGGGCTGAATTTTTGGGTTCAGGGTTATGTCATGCTGCTGGGACCGAAAGTGGGAGGCGACCCTGCTCCAGTAGGCAGCAGGACCCCGGGGCGGCATTTTGCTGGCAGCCAATAAGCAGTCTGCCACCAAGGTTGCAGTCCAATTGAGGATGATGGTCTGTCCCCTAGAGCTGCTGTCCCAAACAGAGGGCCAGCAGCCTTGGCAGAGCTACCGCTAGTGGTAGCCATTTGCTGAAGCTGCAACTCCAAGGAGAGGGCGCCTCAATGGAGGGGCTAGGCAGGCAGGCCCCAGCGATTGGGGTTGGGGTCATGGTACACCGGCAGTGCAGCTGCCTAGGGGGCTGCCGTTACCGCTCGGGGCGCCCATCAAGGAGGGTCCCTCCCTGGGAACCTTCTGGGAGTCCACCAGGGTTTATCTGGCTGTCTCCCCACTCAGCGATGGGCCCTCCCGACACAGCCAAAATGCCTCCCGAAGCAGGAAGTGAACCCTAATTGGCCCTTAAATGACTCAATTGGCCGCCCAGTGGGTGATCAAGCCGCTGAGGTTCCTGCTGCTGGCAATACGCCATGGTAGTGGGAGACGCCAGGCTCCACCCCCACCCCCGCCACAACGCAGTCCCGTGTCATATTGCCAGCCTTCCCACCTCCCAGCTTGATCCCAATGGGCCTGAAAAATTCAGCCCTATGATTCTATGACTTAGGCACCTAAATTTGAATTGCAGCATCTCACTGGGCTTTGCTGTTGGTCGTTTGGCTTGGCTGCAGGACCTGCCCCCACTGCCTGCCTAAAAACAGATTCAACACTTGGGACTGTACATCAACACCAACACTGGCCAAAAAACTTACAAATTTCGCAGTATTTAACAGCCCATTTGTTACTGCATGATCCATGCATAAAAGCTAGTCACCGAACCATGATGCAATACCTCCCACATTTGCCTCAAGTTCTTGACCTTCGCCCCAGTGAGGAATAGCTAAGCTATAGATCCCAAGTCACAAGGCACAATTATAAAATGGAAAAAGCAGGAGAAAGCCCCCTCTGGCTGGAAGTCACTTACCTGCATCCACAGATTGCAACAGCAAAAACACACTAATATAGCACCTTTATTGTAATAAAATGTCTGAAGGTGCTTCACAGGAGCATTATAAAACAAAGTATGAAACCGAGCCACATAAGGACACATTAGGTCAGATGGCCAAAAGCATGGTCAAAAAGGTCGGCTTTAACGAGCCTCTTAAAGGAGGAAAGCGAAGTGGAGAGGTTTAAAGAGGGACTTCCAGAGCTTTGGGCCTAGGCAACTGAAGGCACAGCCACCAACGGTGGAACAATTAAGATCAGGGATGCTCAAGAGGCCTGAATTAAATGAGCGCAGATATCTTGGAGGGCTGTGGTGCTGAAGGAGATTACAGAGATAGGAAGGGGTGAGTCCATGGATGGATTTGAAAACAAGGATGAAAATTTTAAAATCAAGACGTTGCTTGACCGCAACTCGGAGCCAATGTAAGTCAGCGAGCACAGGAGTGGCAGGTGAATAGTACTTGGTACAAGTTAAGATACGGGCAGCAGAGTTTTGGATGACTCCAAGTTTACAGAGGGTAGAATGTAGGAGACCAGCTGGGTGTGTATTGGAATAGTTAAATTTAGAAATAACAAAGGGTTTCAGCAGTTGATGAGCTGAGACAGGGGCAAAGTAGGGCGATGTTATGAAGGTGGAAATAGGTGGTCTTAGTGATAGTCAGGAGCTCTTTTCAGGGTCAGGGTAACATCAAGATTGTGAGCAGTCTAGTTCAGCCTCAGGCAGCTACCAGGGAGAAGGATGGAGTTGGTAGCTAGGGAATGGAGTTTGGAGCGAGGACCAAAAACAATGGCTTCAGTCTTCCCATTATTTAATAGAAGGAAATTTCTGCTCATCCAATACTGGATGTCACACAAACTGCCTGATAATTTAGCAGCAGTGGAGGAGTCGAACGAAGTGGTGGTAAGGTAAAACTGTGTTGTCAGCATACATGTGAAAACTTTCAGATGATGTCACCGAGGGGCAGCATTTAGATGAGAAATAGGAAGGGGCCAAGGATAGATCCTTGGGGGACACCAGAAGTAACTGTGCAGGAGTGGGAAGAGAAGCCATTGCAAGTGATACTCTGGTTACAATTGAATAGATAGGAATGGAACCAGGTGAGAGCAGTCACCCCCAGCTTGACGACGGTAGAGAGGCGTTGGACGGGGATGGTGTGGTCAGCCGTGTCAAAAACTGCAGACAGGTCAAGAAGGACAAAGAAGGAAAGTTCTCCTTTGTCGCAGTCACATAAGATATCATTTGTGACTTTGCTCAGACTGTTACGGTACTGTGGCAGAATCGGAAACCTGAATGGAGGGTTTGAAACATGGAGCTCCCAGAAACATGGGCACGTATTTGAGAGGTGACAACATGTTTGAGAACTTTGAAGAGGAAAGGGAGGTTGGAGGGACGGTAGTTTGCAAGGACTGTGGGGTCAAGGGTTGTTGTTTTGAGGAGGGGGTGATAATGGCAGATTTAAAGGTGAGAGGGACAACAGCTGGAGAGAGAGAATTGTTAACAATATCTGCTAACATGGAGACCAGGAGTGGAAGTTGGATGGTCATCAGCTTTGTGGGAATAGGGTCAAGGGAGCAGGAGCTGGGTTTCATGGACAAGATGACCTCGGAGAGATCATTAGGTGTGATAGGAGAGAAACTAGAGAAAGATGCAAATTCAGCACTAGATCAGGGGGGAACCTCAGAGGGAGTTTGGTCTGGTGGACTAGGGGAAAGGGGCGAAGCAGCAGAGGCAGCTGATCAGAAGGTTTCGACCTTAGTGACCAAGAAATCCATGAGCTCCTCGCACTTACTGTTGGATGTGAGAATAGAGGAGACCATGGAAAGGGTTTTAAGATGGTTTGCAATAGAGAAGTGAAGGAGAACAGTGGAGCTGCATAAGCTTCTTTCATGCTGCTTTGAAGGCTGGCAGCCGGAAAGTGGAGCTGAAGGTAAGTGTTAGGCAACTGAAGTGCCTTCCATGCAGTTGGCAATCACCTGTCAAGTAGTGATAGCACTCTGAGAAGGAGTGCTTTGAACAGCAGCCTCTCACTTGGCCAAGGCTCGAGCTCTTCACTGACTGATCAAAGCCATCCTAGTTTTTCAGTTTCACTGAAAAAGTTCTTCCCATTGTGCATTTGCCTTCTGTAACTTGCCAGGTTGCAGATACAGTGTAGAACTCCTGCACTGTTGGAAAAGAGGGAATCCATAAAGCAAAATCGCTCCTAATTGCCTTCCACCTCAGCCACAGGGGTTCCCCACTGCACTCCCAACCCGTCCCGGGAAAGCTGGAAGGGGGCGGGATCCTGACATCACTTTCTGCAATTTGCCTGCCCGTCTCCACCGGCCTCTGAAAATTCCTACTATGATCAATAGTGCTTTTCTGATAGTGGGGCTACGCCGTCCTGTTGGAGCAAAATAAGAGGAGAGTTACTCTGCATCTTAACTGTGCTTTAGCTGACCTGATGCTAGCACTGGGCAGCAAAGTTAGAAAAATATTCCCTTCCCAACAGTGACTAATATTAGTTTAATAAGCACAACATTCACATCCAGAAATTGACCACTAGATTGGGCAGAACTATTAACACATACAAGTATAGATGTGTAGTGGGAGATATTTAAAGTAGTATTTGGTCGAATACAAGTCCTGTACATATCATATGAATGTATGAACATACGAATTAGGAGTAGAAGTAGGCCATTTAGCCCTTCAAGCCTGCTCCGCCATTAAATAAGATCATGGCTGATCTGTTTGTGTATCGAATTCCACACTCCATCTACCCCGATAACCTTTGATTCCCTTGCCTGACAAGAATCTTATCTATCCTTGAAGGAGAAGAGTGCTACTTGTGTATTTAACCAAATTGGTCAACAAGGGAAGTAGGAGATGATATCAAACTTTTTTTTTAAAAAGGACTTCTACAGAGATAAAGAACAGTAGAGATCCTGCAGACTGGGAAAGATAAAGAGCAGCAAAGGGAGACAATGTAAATAGTAACAGCTACAAAAAGGGATTGAGAAAAAAAACTTGCAAGGGATGTCAAGGACAACACTAAAGGTATTTCCAGGTATTTTAAGAGAAAGAGAGTGGCGAAGAGTAATATGGACCCCTTAAAGACACCAATGTTGTAATTGAAAAGCAGGAAATGGCGGCCTTGCTAAATAGCTACTTTGCAACAGACTTCACAAGAGGCAAAGAGGATAACATACCAGGTATACAAGGAAAAGTAAAAAATAAATCGAGGGGGGACAACTTACTAGATTTAATTTTTTTTTAAGTAATGGGGAAAATGAGACTAAAGACAGAAAAATCTCCAGGACCCAGTGGTTTGCACCCCAGGATATTAAAAGTAGGTGTGAAAATTGTTGATGCGTTGGTCATGATCTTCCAAAGCACACTCTTTTCAGGAATTTTCCCCTTGAACTGGAAAACTGCCGATGTCACTTTATTAAGGAAAGGTAAGAGGATAAACTAGGAAATTATAGGCCTATTCATTAAATAGCTGTTGTGGAGAAGATGCTAGAATTTTGTTATTAGAGTGATCAGAGATAGAATGAAAGTTGAGATAAAAACAGAAAATGCTGGAAATACTCAGCAGGATGGCAGCATCTGTGGAGAGAGAAACAGAATTAATGTTTCAGGTTGATGCCCCTCCTCCACAACTGATAAAGGAGGTCATAAGGGCAGTACTGAGGAAGGATCTTGGCTTGGAAGAGCAGCAATAGAATTAGTCTGCGTGCAGATAAGAAATAATAAGGGGCAGAAAACAATGGTGGGTGTAATTTATCGGCCCCTAACAGCTATACTGTTTTACAGAATATTAATCAAGAAATCAGAGGCGCTTGTAACAAAGGCAATACAATAATGATGGGAGACCTCAATCTTCTAGAGACTGGACAAATAAAATCAGCAAAAGTAATTTGGAGGATGAAATCATGGAATGCATACAAAACAGTTTCCTAGAACAATACGTTGTGGAACCAACCAGGGAAGAGGCTATTTTAGGTCTTCCATTGTGTAATGAGACAAAGTTAATTAGCAATCTCATAGTAAGGAATTATCTGGGGATTAGTGATTATAATATGATAGAATTTCACATTGAATTTGAGAGTGATGTATACAAGTCCGAAACAAGAGTGTTGAACGTAAATAAAGCCAAATACATATGTATAAGGGACAAGTTGGCTAAGATAGATTGGGAAATCCAGATTAAAATACGTGGCGGTAGATAAGCAATGGCAAACATTTAAATAAATATTTCATAACTCTCAAATGTACATTATATTGACAAATAAAAACTCCATGGGTAAGTGATCCAACCATGGCTAACGAAAGAGGTTAAGGATAGTATTAGATTAAAAGAAGAGGCTTATAATATTGCCAAGAAGAGTAGTAAGCCTGAGGATTGGGAAAGTTTTAGAAAGCAGCAAAGAATGAGCAAAAAAATTGATAGAGGGAGAAAATAGAATGAGATTAAACTGGCAAGAAATATGAAAAATGCTTGCAAGTGCTTGTACAAGTAAGTAAAAAGAGAAGCTGCGACAGAGGAAATTATAATGGGGAATAATGAAATGGCAGGGACGTAAAACACATATTTGTGTGTCTCTTTACAATGGCAGACATTTTTTAAAAAGCAGAAATTGTGGGGAACCAATGGTCTAATGAGAACAAAGAATTTAAAGTCATAGTTTAAAAAAAAATTGCTGGAGAAATTAATGGAACTAAAAGCCAACAAATCCCCTGGACCTGATGGCCTGTATCCTAGGGTTCTAAAAGAGGTGGCTGCAGGTGGATGCACTGGTTGTGTTCTTCAAAAATTCCCTAGTTGCTGGAATGGTCCCAGTGGATTGTAAGGTACCAAGTGTTACACCACTATTTTTGAAAGGAGAGAGAGAAAACGGGGAACTACAGGCCAGTTAGCCTGACGTCAGATATTGGGGAAATGCTGGAATCCATTATTGAGGAAGTGGTAAAAGGGCACTTAGAAAATCATCATATGATTAGGTAGAGTCAACAGGGTTTTATGAAAGGAAAATCATGTTTGACAAATCCATTAGAATTTTTTTTTTTAAAGATATAGCAAGCAGGATAGATGAAAGGGAACCAGTGGATGTAGCATATTTGGATTTTCGAAAGGTATTCGCTAAGGTGCCACACAAAAGATTGTTGTACAAGATAAGGATTAATGGGGTTGGGACTAATATATTAGCGTGAATAGAGGTTGAAGGATAGAAACTAGAGAGTAGGAATAAACGGGTCATTTTCAGGTTGGCAGGCTATTACAAGTGGAATACTGCAAAGATCAGTGCTGGGGCCTCAGCAATTTACAATCGATGTTAATGACTTAAACGGTCCAAGCGTAAAAAATCCAAGTTTGCTGACTACAAAGCTGGGTGGTAAAGTAAGCTGTGAGGAGCACAGACTCTGCAAAGGGATATAGATGATAAGTGAGTGGTGAGAAGATGGCAGGTGGGAGTATAATGTGGGGAAACATGAGGTTATTCACTTTTGGTAGGAAGAATTTTTTTTGAATTGTGTGAAGCTGTTAAAGGTTGGTGTTCAAGAGGGATCTTGGTGTCCTTGTAAAAGAAACATAGAAAGTTAACATGCAGGCACAGCAATTAGGAAGACAAATGGTATGTTGGCCTTTATTGCAAGGGGTTTGGAGTACAAGAGTAAGGACACCTTGCTCCAATTGTACAGGTGAGACCACACCTGGAATACTATGTACAGTTTTAGTCTCTGTACCTGTGGAAGGATATACTTGCCTTAGAGGCAGTGCAACGAAAGCTCGCTAGATTGATTCCTGGGATGAGAGGGTTGTCCTCTGAGGAGAGATCGAGTAGAATGGGCTGATGCTGTCTGGAGTTTAGCAGGATAAGAGGTGATCTCATTGAAACATACAAGATTCTGAGAGGACCTTGACAGGTAGATACTGAGAGGCTATTTCCCCTGGCTGGAGAGTCTAGGAACGAGGGGTCATAGTCTCAGGATAAGGGGTTGACCTTTTAGTATTGATATGAGGGATAATTTCTTCACTCCGTTGTGAATCTTTGGAATTCCCTATCCGAGAGGGCTGTGAATGCTCAGTTGTTGAGTATATTCAAGGCTGAGATACATTTTTGGACTCCCGAGGGATATGGGGATCGGGCTGGAAAGTGGAGTTAAAGTTGAAGATCAGCCATGATGGTATTGAATGGCGGAGCAGGCTCGAAGGGCCGTTTGGCCTACTCTTATTTTTTTTATGATCTTATGAGACAGTGACTGAACATTTGGATAAATATGAGCTGATCAGAGAGAGTCAGCATGGATTTGTAAAGTCATGTCGAACAAACCTAGTTGAATTTTCTGAGGAAGTAACTAAGGGGGTTTTGATGGATGGTCTTTCTATAAACTTCCAGAAGGCATTTGACAATGTTCCACACAACAGACTGTTAATAAAAATGGGAGCATATGGAAGTGGTTAGGAGGTAAGTTGGGGTCATGTATAGATACTCCAGTTGGCAGGTTGTGACTAGTGGCCCCCAGAGATCTGAACTGGGTTCTCATATTTTCACTATATTTTTAAATGTCTTGGATAAGGGAATATAGAGACAAATATCCAAGCTTTCTGATGACATCAGGTTAGATTGCACTGTAAATGGGAGCAGGAAGTTGCAAAGAGACATTGATAAAGTTAATGGGCAAAACTGTGGCAGATGGAATTCAATGTGGGGAAATGTGACCTAAGAAAGATAAATCAGAGTATTTTCTAGATGGAGAGAAGCTAGGAACTGTGGAGGAGCAGAGAGATTTAGGGGGTCCAAGTGTAGAAATCACTAAAAGCTGGTGGACAGGTACAAAAATAAGTTTAAAAATTGATGGCGTTTATCTCGCGGCCTGGAATACAAAGGGGTAGAATTTATGTTACTGTTACATAATGTGTCTTTGGGGATCCTGCCATCTTCCATGCGTGAGCCGCATGGAAGATGGCAGGATCCCCAAAGACACATTGTACAGCGAGCTCGCCACTGGTATCAGACCCACCGGCCGTCCATGTCTCCGCTATAAAGACGTCTGCAAACGCGACATGAAATCGTGTGACATTGATCACGAGTCGTGGGAGTCAGTTGCCAGCATTCGCCAGAGCTGGCGGGCAGCCATAAAGACAGGGCTAAATTGTGGCGAGTCGAAGAGACTTGGTAGTTGGCAGGAAAAAAGACAGAGGCGCAAGGGGAGAGCCAACTGTGTAACAGCCCCGACAAACAAATTTCTCTGCAGCACCTGTGGAAGAGCCTGTCACTCCAGAATTGGCCTTTATAGCCACTCCAGGCGCTGCTTCACAAACCACTGACCACCTCCAGGCGCGTATCCATTGTCTCTCGAGATAAGGAGGCCCAAAAGAAAGAAGAAAAGAAAGAAGTTACATAATGCTCTGGTTAGACCCTATTAATTCTGGGCACTGCACTTCAGGAAGGATATATTGCCTTTGAAGGCGTGCAATGCAGATTCACCAGAATGATAACGGGGTTAACAGGAGTAAATTATGAGGACAGGTTGCATAAAACCAGGTTTGTATTCCCTTGAATAAACAAGATTATGGAGTGACTTAATTGAACTATTTAAGATTATCCGCAAGAATACCAATGTTCGGGGAAACAACAACTTTATACTGTATGAGAAGAGAGTGCTGATTGGTTGAGAGGCATTGCCATGAAGAATGCACCAGTTTACGGTGACTGACTGTTAACTGCCAAGCTTTGTTTGATATTTAAACCAGGCAGCATGACTGATTGGTCAAGGCATTGCCCTGAGGAATGAACCAACGAATGGCTGTCACAGTGTGGCACATTTGCACGTACTGGAAGCTACATATATTAATACACAGAGCCCTGTTCTTTGCTGGCAGAAAGAACATGGACAAACATTGCGCCTGTTTCAGCTAAACAAAATAAATGACAGCCATTCGTTGGTTCATTCCTCAGGGCAATGCCTTGACTAATCAGAGTCATGCTGCCTGGTTTAAATTTCAAACAAAGCTTGGCAGTTAACTGTCAGTCACTGTAAACTCCTTGCATTCTCCTTGGTAATGCCTCTACCAATCAGAGTTCATTTGCCAACCAATCGGCACTCTCTTCTCATACGGGTATATGTTGTTGTTTTCCCTTACATTGGTTATTCTTGCGTATTGTCTTGATGAGTGCAAGACGAAAAGCTTTGACAACATGTCTCTATTTTCAGCAATACTCAAGTTTTGTACTACCAAACGACTATTTAAGATTATTGAAGGATTTTGATGCAGTAGATAAAACATAAGAAATAGGAGCAGAAGAAGGCCATTCGTCCCCTCGAGCCTGCTCTACCATTCAATAAGAACATAGCTAATCTGATTGTGGCCTTAACTCCACTTCCCTTTCTGCCCCCCCATAACCTCAACTCCTTGGTAGATCAAAAATCTGTCCAGCTCAGCCTTGAATATATTCAATGACCCAGCCTCTACTGCTCTCTGGGGAAGAGAATTCCAAAGATTAATGAACCTCTGAGAGAAGAAATTCTTCCTCATCTCTGTCTTAAATGGAAGACCCTTTATTTCAAAACTGTGCCCCCTAGTCCTGGGTTCCCCCACGAGGGGAAACGTCCTCGCAGCATAGACCCCAACAAGCCCCCTCAGAATCTTAAGTATAGGCCCAACCTGTTCAACCTTTCCTCGTAAGACAACCCCTTTCACACCAGGAATCATCTGAGTGAACCTTCTCTGAACTGCCTCCAATGCAAGTATATCCCTCCGTAAATAAGGTAACCAAAACTGTACTCAGTACTCTAGGTCCTGTACAGTTGTAGCAAGATTTCCCTACTTTTACACCTAACCCCTTGTAATAACAGCCAACATTCCATTTGTCTTCCTGCTTATTTGCTGCATCTGCATGCTATCTTTTTGTGATTCATGCACGAGGACACCCAGATACCTCTGTAGAACAGCATTCTGCAGTCTCTATTTAAACAATATTCTGCTTTTGTATTCTTCCCACCAAAGTAGACAACCTCACATTTTCCAACATTATACACCTCCTGCCAAATATTTGCCCACTCACTTAACCTATCTATATCCCTTTGCAGGTACTTTGGCCGGGATTTTATCCCGGGGGTGGAAGTCCCACCTGCTGACAGCTGCTGGCCAATCAGAGGTCGGCCGCTCTTTCACTGAGCAGTGCCACTGCGGATTTGCTGCCAGTGGAGCACTCGCCCAAGGCTCTGGAACCAGGTCGGCAGTAAGTCTCAGCTGGAGGGGTTCCAAGGGTGGGGGTTGCAGGGGAGGTGGGTGTAGGGTGTTGGCTTTCAGCGGGCCCCCCCCCCCCCACTTCCCGATGCCGGGTACCTTGTTCAGGCACTAAGTGCCTTTTAATGAGGGACACCCCCCCCCCCCCCCCCCCCCCACCACCCCCACCCGCTCCTCCCCTACCAGCCAGAGCTGGCAAGCAACCTGCATGTGTTTGCTTGGCATGCTTCCCATGCAGTGACAGGCCCACCCACCACAGGGCTAATTACGGGCATTAATTGCCCTGGACGTAATTTAGGTGGAGGGGGGAAGGTGACGGGGTTCATCCGAAACCCCCCCCCCCCCCCCCACCCCCCCAATCACCATGCTACCCAATTATGTGCTCTTCCAGCCTCCAAACCTGACTCGGGAGAGCATAAAATATGCCCCTTTGTGTTCTCCTCAGCACTTCTTTTCCTACCTACCTTTGTATAGATAAAGAGAAATATTTCCTCTGGTGGTGAGTCCAGGACAAGTACGGCATAACCTTAAAATTAGAACTGGGCTGTTCAGGGATGATGTCAGGAAATCTAGAACTCTCTTCCCCCAGAAAAGCTGTTGAGTCTCTGAGTCAATTGAAAATTTTAAGACTAAGATTGATAGATTTTAGTTCGACAAGGGTATAAAGCATTTACAGAACCAAGGCGGGTAAATTAAGTTAAGATACAGATCAACCATGATCTGATTGAATGGCAGAGCAGGCCCGAGCAACTGAATGGCCTCCTTCTGTTCTTTTATTCTTAGTTCCAGATTAAAGTTGCCTTCAAGACAGCAAAGGAATGTGGGATTGGAGACTCTTGCATGCAATACAAGCAGTTTCCTGTAGGTGGTGTGCTGGTCCATTCTGAGGAATGAGAAGGTAAGTGATGTTAATGTTGAGGTTTGGTACCTTGGCCAAGTCTGTGTCTGAATCCTGCTGTGTCCCCACAGGAGATGTCCAATGTCCTGGCACAGAAGCAGCTACGGTCCATAATATTAAACGTAAGTACAGAAAAAGGCCGGAAATTCCGAGACATTTTATATTCAGCAACCTTTGCTTTGAGTAAAGAACAGTTTCACTTGCAAGAGAAAAATGGCGCCTCAAGCATGACCATGTCTGAGGGAAAACAAGCAACTTTCATTCATATGATGTAATGTGCAGCTGCTCCTTTTGGAGGGGTACAGTAGTGCTGCGATTATATAACTGACTCCTAATCCAGAGAATGGGGGTTCAAATCTCACCATTCAAATTTTTAAATAAAAAGCTGGTCTCCGTAAAAGTAGCCATGAAGCTGGTTGACTAAAGTGATTCACAAATGTCCTTTAGAGAAGGAAATCTGCTGTCTTTACTCAGTTGGCATATATGTGACTGCAGTCCCACACCAATGTGGTTGACTCTTAACTGCCCTCTGAGTGGCCCAGCACGCCACTCAGTTGTATCAAACCTTGGGCAACTAGGGAAAGGCAATAAATGTCCACCTTGCCAGCGCCATCCCAAGAATGAATACGGGTTAGAAAACTTGGCTGCTGGAGTAAATGACCAGCTCTGCTCTGGTTCCTTATGGGAGTAGAACTGTCTTCACCAGAGTACAGCAGCTCTGCCTAGTACTATCGCAGTGCCAGGCTTCTGAGCACTTACACATTCTATTCCGAATGGATTTGTACATTAAAGATCCTCATTGTCTCCTTTCTGCAGCACATTATTCGAGGAAACCGTCCAATCAAAACAGAAATGGCCCATCAGCTATACGTCCTTCAGGTTCTGACCTTTAATCTTCTGGAGGAGCGAATGATGACCAAAATGGACCCTCACGATCAGGTCAGTGATTGATTTCAGTATTGTTTTATTATTAGCCTCGCTCCCTCTCATTTCCTTTTTCAATTTAATGTCTCTGATGGGCAGCACCTTTGACAGTGTAGCCCTCTCTCATTACTGCACTAGAGTATAAGCCTAGATTATGTGCTCAAATCCTGGAGTGAGGCTTGAACCCATAACTTTCTGATTCAGAAACAAGTGACACTAATGAGCCAGGCTGACCAAGTGGGTTAGATGAGCTAAATGGTCTTTTCTTATTGCACACTTTGTTTATCTGATTGTGTCATGTGACTAACAGAAAGGTATGGCTACACTAAGGCATCCCACAATCTGGTTGAGGGGGAAGGTTGTGTCGGAATGCAATGTCATTGCACTGTCTCCTACCCTCAGCTCACTCCTTGGAAGGACTTTAAAAACTGTGGCACTCATAACTCAATCAGTCTTTTCGTCCTACAGTCTTCAGGCTTTTAAAAGTCGAATTTAGTCACCAGTTCCTAATCCATCTTAGCTTCTTGTTTACCCTTTCCAGCCTCACTGGTACCTGGCTGTAAAAAGCCTCATCTTCACCTTGGTTTCTTAATAGCACATATATTGGACATAGAGTGTGACATTGTGTTACCCTGGAAACCAGTGGAGGCAATCATTCATGTGCACATACTTATGACTTGCTTCAAGATCTGTTGACCTTGGTGAGGAGGAGGGATAAATGATTCTGCAGTGCACCATCCTTGGCACTTTCCAGAGAGGCAGTTATTCATTATGTCTGTGCTGCAGGTGTGTGAATGGCTTACCCAGGTTGGGGAATCATATGTATCACACTTAATTCTTTCTTTCTGTTTGTCCCAGGCACAAAGGGATATCATATTTGAACTGCGAAGAGTTGCCTTTGATGCTGAATCTGACCCAAACAGTAGCAGCAGTCTGGAGAAGCGAAAAGCCATGTACACGAGAGATTATAAAATGCTGGGGTTCATGGTAGGTCCAGTATCTCTACTTTCTGATCTACAGCAGTGTGTTCCTCACAAGGACAGTCCATACGGAGAACTTCAGATTTGCAACTAGGAACGGAGGTCATCTCATGAGCTCCTATATTCACTTGTCACTGAAACATGAGAATGAGTGAGTCATAATGGTACAGAAGGAGGCCATTCGGCCCACCGAGTCCATGCCAACTCTCTCCAGAACAAAACAATCAGTCCCATTCCCTGGCTATATCCCCATAGTCCTGTAAGTTTATTTCCGTCAAGTGCCCATCCAATTTCCTTTAGAAATCATTCATCGTCTCTGCTTCCAACGCCCTCATAGGCGGCAAGTTCCAGGTCATTACCACTCACTGTGTAAAAATAGGTTTTACCTCACATTCCCCCCATAACTCCTGCCCAAAACCTTCCATCTGAGCCCCCAATTCCTTGTACCATCAGCCAATGGGAGCAGCTTTTCTTTGTCTACCCTGTCCAAACCTGTCAGAATCTTATACACATCTGTCAACTCTCTCCTCAATCTCCTTTGCTCAAAAGAGAACAACTCCAGCTTCTCCAACCTAATCTTGTAGCTAAAATCCCTCATCCCTGGAACCATTCTTTTAAATCTCCTCTGCACCCAAGGATCCTCGCATCCTTCCTAAAATGTGGTGATCAGAACTGGTTGCAAAATGCCCTAACCAGAACTTTATAAAGGTTCAGCATAATTTCTCTGCTTTTGTACTCAATACCTCTATTTATGAAGCCCAAGATCCAATATGCTTTGCTAGCCACTCTCTCACTATGTCCTGCTGCATTCAAGAATCTATGTACATGAACCCCTAAGTCTCTTTGTCCTGTATACTCTTTAGAATTGTACCATTTAGTCTATATCGCCTCTCACTATCCCTTTTGCCAAAATGCATCACTTCATATCTCTATCAGATTCCATCTGCCACTTTTCTGCCCATTCTGCTAGCCTATGTCCTGTTGCAGTCGATTAATATCATCCTCACTGTCTGTCAGACCTCTAAGTTTGGTATCATTGGCAAATTTTGAAATTTTCCTCTCTATTCCAATATCCAAGACATTTAATGTATGTATTTATCAGCTGTGGTCCTAGAACTAACCCTTGGGGAACACCACTGTCTACCATCCTCCAGTCTGAAAAACAGCCGTTTACTGTGACTCACTTTTCCGTCCTTAAGCCAATTTTTTTATCCAAGCTGACACTAACCCTCCTATTCCATGAGCCTCCGTTTTGTTAACCAGTCTTTTATGTAGTACTTTGTAAAAGGCTTTCTTAAAATCCATATAGACAATATCCATTGCTTTCCCTTCATCAACATTCTCTGTTACTTCACAAAAGAAAATTAGATTAGTCAAGCACGATTTGCTTTTGACAAATCCGTTCTGGTTCTCCCTAATTAGCTCAAACCTCTCCAAATGCCTGTTGATTTTTCTCCCCCCTGATTATTGTTTCTAAAACCTTACCCACTGATGTTAAACTGATCAGCCTATAGTCGCTAGGAATATCCTTACACTCTTTCTTGAATAAGTGTGTTACATTTGCCACTCTCCAATCCTCTGGCATCTTCCCCGTATCTAGGGAAGATTGGAAGATTATGTCAAGCTCTTCCACTATCTCCATCCCCACTTCCTTTAGTAACCTGGGATGCAAACCATCCGGACCAGGCGACATATCCACTCCAAGCATAGCCGCCCTTTTCTGCTTATCAATTTTCACCTCATCCATTATCTCTACCATCTCCACTTCTGATACTTTGTCGGCATCCTCTTCCTTAGTAAACATCAATACAAAGTACTCATTAAGTATTCTAGCCTTGCCCTGTGTCTCTAAGCATATATTACCCTCTTTGTTCCTAATAGGCCCCACCCTACCGCTTACTATTTACATACTGGTAGAAGATTTTGGGTTTCCCTTTTATGTGAACTCCATTCTATTCTCATATTATCTCTTTGCCAGTTGTATTTTCCTCTTCTCTTCCCCTCCTAACTTATTTATTTTGCCTGGTTCTCGCTTAAAGAATTCACCATACGTCCTCTCTCCTTGTTTCATCATATTCTCTATCTCCCTTGTCATCCAAGGAACTCTGGCTTTGGTTCCCTTACTTTTCACTCTTGTTGGAATGTATCCAGCCTGTACCTGAAACATCTCCTCCTTAAAGATAACCCATGAATAAAAGGAAATTCCTCCACAAGCAACTTCAACAAATAAAGAATTGGCCTCCATTACACTCCTGCACGTGCACACGGACAGAGACCCACACAGACACCACGTACACATACAATCACGTGCACACAGTCCTTGAGTCATCACGGCAATGAGCCCTTGCAGCCCTCAGTTACAAATGGGAAGGATCAAGGTTGCAGAAGCTCTTAGTGGGAATAATATTGACAGATTGTGCATTGCAAATCCATGGTGCCAGGGTAATCCGCATCCCTTTGTGGTAGGCTTCATGTTCCACTAAATCAGAAACATGCCAACGTGCGACTCCGCTGAATGTCCTCCTTCCTGCTGTATCTTATCCTAGTATCATATGTAATAGTCTTCCTGTTTTGCTGGCTCTCTATCATTCCCTCTGCTAAAATTTACATTTTAAGCAGCCGTTTCTGTGGGAGAAATGTGTAGGTCACTTACACAGGGATAAAACCATTTCTGGTACCAGGCTGTACTGGCAGGAACTGATTCGTACATTTCCTTTTTCATCGTCCTCCAATGTTCTTCTCTCCTGAAGTCACAGTCCCATGGTTGGTCTAGGATTTACTGGTTTGGACAGCTCTTTGCCCTTGTGGAACCCTAAACAGTGAGTACTGACAGGTAGTTCTATCATGGGAGCAGCATAATCGAGGCTGACCCAGTCCTTGCTAAACGTGCCCATATACAAGTGCTTTCCAGCATTCGGGGAAGGGTTACAGGAGTGATGGTTACTAGATGATAATCAGGAGCAGAAACCATCTCCCCCACCCATAATCCTTGGAGACCGCGATATGATTGTAACATCCCAGCTGACCCACTGCAACACTGCTGGTACCTGGGATCCTTTCTGGCTTGTCTGGCTCGAAGCTACACCAGGACTTGCAGGTTCACTTTGTCATGTAGGCCCCCACCTGTCAAGAATGAGACACATTAATGTCGCCACATGAAGATTGATTTTTAACTATTACTGGAGTAAAGAAAGAACTTGTTTTTTAATAAAAACCCAGATCCTTGACTGGAAGGACATTTGCATAGTAACAGACAGTACTTGGAAAGGACAAAGGGCCACTCCCTGCTCCAATTTAATCCACAATGGACTTTTAATTACCAGACGTTGAAGGTGGAGAGGCTAGCATTCCAGGTTAACTGCTAAATTGGCCGAATACACAAACCGATGTGGTCAGACCAGTTTAGTCACATAACTAACTGGCTGTTAAGAGTTTTATTGAATTTAAGCTTGCCACAGAGTGTTTTAAAACTCCGAACGCTGTTTGCTCGTGGACTGGAAAAGACCTCTCTCCTGTCTGCTCTCATCCTGCTCTCACCAGCTTCGGAAACCATTGAAGACATATGAACCCCAAGAGAGAAAAGTCATCTACAGTGAACAAGGTTTAAGAAGAATACTGGGCCCCAACGAAAAGCAAGACTACCTACAATCAAGGACTCTACAGCGAGCTCGATGCACAGTTTTAAAAAAAAAAAAAGCCCTCTTCAGAGATCGCCTCAAACCTCTCCACTATTTTTCTTCTCTTTTCTGTCTCTATTTGTGCGTATTGTGTATGCAAAGACGTATGTATGTAAAGACGTCTGCAAACGCGACATGAAATCCTGTGACATTGATCACAAGTCGTGGGAGTCAGTTGCCAGCGTTCGCCAGAGCTGGCGGGCAGCCATAAAGACAGGGCTAAAATGTGGCGAGTCGAAGAGACTTAGTAGTTGGCAGGAAAAAAGACAGAGGCGCAAGGGGAGAGCCAACTGTGCAACAGCCCCGACAAACACATTTCTCTGCAGCACCTGTGAAAGAGCCTGTCACTCTAGAATTGGCCTTTATAACCACTCCAGGCGCTGCTCCACAAACCACTGACCACCTCCAGGCGCGTATCCATTGTCTCTCGAGATGAGGAGGCCCAAAAGAATTGTGTATGCATGCTAGTGTGGGGCGCGGCGTGTATTCATAAGCGTTAACCGAATTAGAGTTTAAGTTTAAATTTAATAAATTTCACTTTTCTTCGTTAAACCTAAGAAAGCCTGTTTATGCTCATCTCTTTTTGCCTTATAATTGGAAAGTAGTGAACAAGGATTCACCAAAGGGGGAGCTCAAAACATGGTGTGTTTAAACTCTATTATAATAAGACCAGATGAAGGCTGAGAAAGACCCCTGGACACCTTTCTCACCTGGTCGTAACAACTTCCTAGGGATTGAGGAAATCATTGTATAATCCAACGCTTCACACCTATAAGAATCCTGGATTAGGTACACCTACTCTTACGAGCTGCAGTTTACACGTAGCAGATAGACTGCTTGCTTTTAGTCGCTCCCTGTTTATACCAAAAGTAACAACAACTTAGCGCTTTTAACATTATAAAGCGCCCTAAGGCACTTCACAGGAGCATTATAAAACAAAATATGACACCAAGCCACAAAAGGAGATATTGGATCAGGTGACCAAAAGCTTCGTCAAAGAGGTAGGTTTTAAGGAGCGCTTTGAAGGAAAAAAGCGAGTTGGAGAAGCGGAGAGGTGTAGGGAGGAAATTCTAGAGCTTGCAGCCTAGTACTATAACTTTTGAGCACATATTCTAACTTAATTTTAACACCAATATGTGTTTAACTGTACATACAGACTGTGACAGACTCACTTATCCATCCAACTTGTCCCATGGAGCTGCAATGCTGTATGCATCACAATATATACATGCCCCATCCCATCCAAAATCCATCTGATGTCCTGGGAGAGGTGGATAACTGATTTTAAAAACCCAGGCCAATCAGGGAAAAAATATCAGGAAAAATCCCCTGTGATGCCGTTTAGACAATGGTGACTAGTCCAGGAGATCGCTCTGTCCCTGATTTATGTTATGCAATACCCACCTCTTGTACAAGATGATCTCCACCCCAGTCAAACACTCCAACTCTCTCACTTGAAGGAATTCAGTGAATCGGCAGCCTGTTCCAAGGGTCCACTATTCTCCTGGAAAAGAGCCACCTCCTGACCAGTGTTCCCTCTTAGCTCTGCAGCCGCACAGCAACCCGAAAGTCCCCATGCAGGTCACAAACAAGTTGGGCACTTTAAATTACCACGCGGCCATGGCCACGAAGAAAGACTGGAAAGGACCGTACACTTAAAAATCGCCCACACACTTGAACAAAATTAGTGAGAATGTTGCTCTTTACATCTAACTTAGTTCTGTTATTATATAACTTGAAATTGTGCCCCCTGGCCCTCCCATCTCGATGTGCCGTTTTTGAATTTTCTGCGGCAATTGGAGATTGCACATTTCATCGGGTCAGCCCACCATGGCAAATGGTGAAATTTGAATTCAATTAATAAATCTGGAATTAAAAGCTCGTCTAATGGTGACCGTGAAACCATTGTCGATTGTTGTAAATACCCATCTGGTTCACTAATGTCCTTTAGGGAAGGAAATCTGCCGTCCTTACCTGGTCTGACCGACATGTGACTCCAGACCCACAGCAATGTGGTTGACTCTTAAATGCCCTCTGAAATGGCATAGCAAGCCACTCAGTTGTCAAGGGCAATTAGGGATGGGCAATAAATGCTGGCCTAGCCAGCGACGCCCGCATCCCATGAAAGAATAAAAAAAGGTAAATAACACTCCTTCATTCCTTATGCCTTCTCCCCACAGAATCACGTCAACCCTGCTATGGATTTTACCCAGACTCCTCCAGGAATGCTAGCACTGGACAACATGCTGTACCTGGCCAAGGTTCACCAGGACACCTACATCAGGGTGAGAAAATGCATACTCTACTTTCCAGGTTTCATGCCTCGTCTTGGGTGTTTGCTGATACTTGCTGGGTGCGGTTCCACCACTAGTGGCCCAATGGAACCTCGCCCAGTATCTGGTCCTCACGTGTGCCAATTGACTGTGGGAGGCCAAGTCCAACATCCACACGTGCGCTTTCCAGCAGCGTCACTGAATAGCAGGAGCCTTAGCTGGTGTTCTTTTTCTTGCATTCCTCAGCCCAGATGCTCAGAGGAGAACTATAGAAGGCCATCTGCTAGCCCAGCTGAAATCAGCATAGACGTGGGTGGGGGGGAACCTTTCTGCTCTGTGGGGCAACCTCTCATTCTTGTCGGGTTATTTCATCCATTTCACTTTCATCTGATGTCATCCTTCGCTCAGTTGGTAGTGCTATCGCATCTGAGTCAGGGGGTCATGGCCCCACTCCAGGTACTTGAGCACAGAATTAAGGCTGAAACCTCAGTGCATTGCTAAGGGATTTCTGCACTTTTGGAGGTGAGATATTAAACCAAGGCCCTGTCTGCCCTTTCAGGTGGACATAAAAGATTTCATGGCACTATTGGAAGAAGAACGGGGAGTTCTCCCAATGTCCTGGCCAACATTTACCCATCAGGCAACCAATGACCTCACAAACAGATCATCTGATCATTTTGTTATTGCTGTTTGTGGGATCATGCTGTGCAAAAGTTGGTGGTTTGTTTGCCTATAAAACAGTGACTGGACTTGTGTTTTGTTTGTGAAGGGTGCTGTACAAATGCTGTTTCTTCTGTACAAAATTTGCTTTTATTTAAAAAAAATAAAAGCTCTGAAAAGTTCTGTTAAAATTAAATTATTTTAAATGGCATGCTAAAGAAAACTAGTCTAAAGGATATTACCTAGCACTAATAGCCTGCCATGGGTAAAGCTTAGGAACAAGGTCCATCTACTTCGCCCTCTACCATCCTGGTAGTCTGAAACAATGATAATGGAGTTGTTGACTGATCATAGCAATCAATCTCTATCAATTAGTCTACAACACATCCAGAGATGAGGTGAAGAAAACTGTCAGTGGTGGAGAGCTTTTGGAGAGGTAGTTCCAAAGTCACCTGCTTAACTTAACAGTGCAGCATTGGTTCTAGAAGGCTTGGATTGTGCAGTATCCTTGTACTGTTAGCAGTTCTGCTATTGGTGCGTTATATCTGCTTGCAGATTGTCCTGGAGAACAGCAGTCGAGAGGATAAACATGAATGTCCATTTGGACGCAGCAGCATCGAGCTCACCAAGATGTTGTGCGAGATCCTGCAAGTCGGAGAGCTACGTAAGTCTCGATACTTGGGATCGACAAACTTTCAAGTCCTGGTCTATACTGCAGTCAGTCTCAACAAATGACCTGCATTTATGTAATGCCTTTAATATTAAAAGAAAATCCCAAGGCACTTTGCTGGGTCACAATCTGAAACTCCCTACCTAACCATTCACCATTCACACTGCAGCGGCTCAAGAAGAAGGCCCACCACCACCTTCACAAGGGCAATTAGGGATGGGCAGTAAATGCTGGCCTAGCCAGCGACACCCACAGCCTGCGATTGATTTTTTTTTTTTAATAAGCATGTGGAAAATGGCCAATGAGCCAGGAAAGTGGGGTTTTTTGTCTGAAAGCTTTGAGGAAGATTTAAAGGAGGAGAGACAGAGGGAGTGATGGAAGGAATTGGAGTTAGCTGCAGCTGCTAATGGTGGGAATGCATAGTAGGAAATGAGTATTTCAGGGAGACTGTAGAGATGAAATGGCATGAGGCCATGGGAGGACCATTTTAGATTTGAGATATTGGGAGATGAGGGACTGGTGTAGATTAGCCAGAAGAGGGCGATGGCTGAGCGGAATTTAAAGTGAGACTCGATTTATAAGCTGCAAACTTTTAGACAAGTTGGAACTTATAAAGAAACGTTATCACAAAAAATTGAAAACCTAGACCCGGGGTAGATCTGCAAGTTAATATCTATCAGTGATACTACTTTATCATCGTAACATCCTCTGTAATTGCAATCTCTGATCACCCCTGCTGTGCCAATATGATATTTTATCACTTTCTACAACAACCACATTGCAATAGATGTAGTGTAGATGGATTTTCATAAAATAACTCAAGAGGCTTGTTTAATAAAAATGTAGAATGTAAGGAAATCCAGTAGCATGGATGGAAAGTAGGTTGGTGAAGATGAATCTCTGACTGGAGAAGAGTTGGTGATGGTGTGCCCTAGGAGTCATAGAATGGTAATAGCACAGGAGGAGGCCATTCGGCCCGTCGTGTCTGTACCAGTTCTCTGCAAGAGCAACTCAGCGGGTCCCACTCCCCCGCCTTTTCCCCTTAGCCCTGCAATTTTTTTTCTCTTCAGATAATTATCTAATTCCCATTTGAAATCTACAGTTGAAATTGCCTCCCCTACACACTCAGGTAGTGCATTCCAGATCTTAACTGCACACCACATTAAAAAAGTTTTTCCTAGTATCACCTTTGGTTCTTTTGCCATTCGCCTTAAATCGGTGTCCTCTAGTTCTTGACCCTTCCACCAATGGGAACAGTTTCTCCCTATCTGCTCTGTCCACACCCCTCCATGATTTTGAGCGCCTTTATCAAATCTCCTCTTAATTTTCTCTAAGGAGATCAAATCCAATCTATCCACATAACTGGTTCCAGGGTTGAGGGACTTCATTCTCGTCAGTCTTTTCTGCACCCTCTCTAATGCCCAGAATTGGACACAATACTCCAGTTGAGGCTGGATCAGTGTTTTATAAAGGTTCACTATCTCCCTCTATTTATTTATAAAGCCCAGGATCTCGTATGCCTTATTAACCACTTTCTCAACCTGGCCTGCCAAATTCAACAATTTCTGCACCTATACCCCCAGTTTCCTCTCCTCCTGCACTCCCTTTAGAATTGTATCCTTTATTTTATATATTGCCTCTGCTCATTCTTCCTACCAAAATGTATCACTTCACACTTCTCTGCATTAAATTTCATCTGCCACATGTACACTCAAACCAACAGCCTGTCTATGTCCTCTTGAAGTCTATCACTATGATGGAAGGTGTCATCAACAGTGCCATCAAGCAGCACTTGCTTAGCAATAACCTGCTCAGTGATATCCAGTTTGGATTCCGACAGGGTCACTCAGCACCTGACCTCATTACAGCCTTGGTTCAAATATGGACAAAAGAGCTGAACTCAAGAGGTGAGGTGAGAGTGACTGCCCTTGACATCAAGGCAGTATTTGACCGAGTATGGCATCAAGGAGTCCTAGCAAAACTGAGGTCAATGGGAATCAGGGGAAGAACCCTCCACTGGCTGGAGTCATACCTAGCGCAAAGGAAGCTGGTTGTGGTTGTTGGAGGTCAATCATCTGAGCTCCAGGACATCACTGCAGGAGTTCCTCAGGGTAGTGTCCTAGGCCCAACCATCTTCAGCTGCTTCATCAATGACCTTCCTTCAATCATAAGGTCAGAAGTGGGGATGTTCGCTGATGATTGCACAATGTTCAGCACCATTCGCGACTCCTCAGATACTGAAGCAGTCGTGTAGAAATGCAGCAAGACTTGGACAATATCCAGGCTTGGGCTGATAAGTGGCAAGTAACATTCGCGCCACACAAGTGCCAGGCAATGACCATCTCCAACAAGAGAGAATCTAACTATCTCCCCTTGAGATTCAACGGCATTACCATCGCTGAATCCCCCACTATCAACATCCTAGGGGCTACCATTGACCAGAAACTGAACTGGAGTAGCCGTATAAATACCGTGGCTACAAGAGCAGGACAGAGGCTAGGAATCCTGAGGCGAGTAACTCCCCTCCTGACTCCCCAAAACCTGTCCACCATCTACAAGGCACAAGTCAGGAGTGTGATGGAATACTCTCCACTTGCCTGGATGAGTGCAGCTCCAACAACACTCAAGAAGCTCGACACCATCCAGGACAAAGCAGCCCGCTTGATTGGCACCCCATCTACAAACATTCACTCCCTCCACCACCGACGCACAGCGGCAGCAGTGTGTTACCATCTACAAGATGCACTGCAGCAATGCACCAAGGCTCCTTAGACAGCACCTTCCAAACCCGCGACCTCTACCAACTAGAAGGACAAGGGCAGCAAATACATGGGAACACCACCACCTGCAAGTTCCCATCCAAGTCACACACCATCCTGACTTGGAGCTGTATCGCCGTTCCTTCACTGTCGCTGGGTCAAAGTCCTGGAACTCCCTTCCTAACAGTATTGTGGGTATACCTACCCCAAATGGACTGCAGCGGTTCAAGAGGTAGCTCACCACCACCTTCTCGAGGGCAATTAGGGATGGGCAATAAATGCTGGCCTGGCCAGCGTTGCCCACATCCCATGAATGAATAAAAAAAAACTATCTTACTCACAGTTCACAGTCCTTCCAAATTTTGTGTCATACACAAATTTTGAAATTGTGCCCTGTACACCCAAATCTAGGTCATTCATATATATTAAGAAAAGTAGTGGTCCGAGTACTGACCCCTGGGGACCCCTACTGTATACCTCTTCCAGTCAGAAAAACAACCGTTCACCGCTATTGTTTCCTGTCACTTGGCCAACTTCGTATCCATGCTGTCATTGTCTCTTTTTTATTCCATGGGCTTTAACTTTGCTGACAAGCCTGTTATGTGGCACTTTATCAAATGCCTTTTGGAAATCCATGTAAATCCATGTACACCACATCAACTGCCTTACCCTCCTCAATTCGCTGTATCTCATTAAAAAATCAATCAAGTTGTTCAGCACTTTAACAAATCTGTGCTGGCTTTGCTTAATTAATGTGTATTTGTCCAAGTGACAGTCCAGGCCCAAATTATCAATCACGTCTAAAAGCTTTCCCACCACCGAGGTTTAACTGACTGGCCTGTGTTTGCTGGATTTATGCTTGCACCCGTTTTTGAACAAGGGTGTAGCATTTGCAATTCTCCAGACTTCTGGCACCACCCTTGAGTCTAAGGAGGATTGAACGATTACAACCAGTACCTCCGCACTTTCCACGCTTACTTCCCTCGGATGCATCTGATCCAGTCCTGGTGACTTATCAACTTTAAGTATAGCCAGCCTTTCTAATGCCTCCTCTTTATCAATTTTTAGCCCATCCAGTGTCTCAATTACCTCCTCTTTCGCTACAACTTTGGCATCTTCCTTGTTAAAATAGATGCAAAGTACTCATTTAGTACCTCGGCCATGCCCTCTGCCTCCACACGTAAATTCCCTTTTGGTCCCTAATTGGCCTACTCATCCTTTTACCACCCCTTTACTATTATAATCCTATAGAAGAGTTTTGGATTCCCTTATATATTAGCTGCTGGTCTCTTATACTCTCTCTTTGCTTCTCCTCTTACTTTTTTTCACTTTCCCTCTGAACTTTCTATATTCAGCCTGGTTCTCACATGTATTATCAACCTGACATCTGTCAGGCATACCTTTTTTCTGCTTCATCTTATTCTCTATCTCTTTCGTCATCCAGGGAGATCTGGCTTTTGTTCTCACTGATTTGGATTTCAATCTTGAAATTTGCCGACGCAAATGTGGGAGGTTTGGCAAAGTGTGACAACTGTCAAAAACTTTGGGAAGATATAGTTTAGTGGAATGGCCAGGCACAATGTAATGTGGATCAGTTTGAAGTAATACATTTTGGAAGGACAAAACAAGGAATGGGAGTGTAACTCTCTCTAAAGGCACCTGCACATCACCAATTACTTGGTAGTCAAAATACCTGCCCCTTCTACATAGCATTAGTGATTTTGCCCATCAAGAGAGCTTCAGTACAGGCCTCGACCATTTAGGATCTCCATCTGACATTTTTTTAGGGTCATGGTCCATAGTGCAGGAAAGTGCCTTGCTGAAAACGATTAGGACAGAAGATGCAATACAGAGTTCTATGGTAATAGGAGCTTAGGAATAGGAGTAGGCTGTACAGCCCCTTGAGCCTGCTGTGCCATTCAGTTAGATTACAACTGATCTGTCCCTTGACTCCATTCACCTGCATTAAGCTCTATATCCCTTACCCAATAAAAATCTCTTGAAAGTTCCAATTGACCCCCAGCATCCACATCCTTATGGGGGGTGAGATAGAGTTCCAGATTTCTACTACTCTTTCCCTCCTGAATGGCCTAGCTCTAATTTTAAGTTTATGTCTCCTCATTCTTAATTCCCTCACTAGAGGAAATCATTTTACTCTATCAAATCCCTGAATCATTTTAAACACCTCGATCAGATCGTCCTCAACCTCTTAAACTAAAATGAATACAAGCCAGGTATATGCAGAATTTAACCCTCTTAAGTCCCAGTGCATCATTCTGGTGAATCTGCACTGCAGCCACCATCAAGCTAATATATTTCCTTCTGAGGTGCGGTGCCCAGAACTGAACGTAGTAATTCAGATGGATTGGAGTGCTAAAGTGATGCCAAGTTTGAATTTTAAAAGTCTGTAGATTGTAAAAGGAAAGGACGACTGGGGGAGGTCAGAATAGGTTTGAGGTCTCGTGGGGTGGGGTTGAGAAATGAATTGGTATTGGACACCGTGTGAAGAGTCTAGATTTCAACACCATGAAAGTGCAAGAAGAGGAGGAGCATTTATGGAGATAATCTGGAATTCAGTTGAAACGAGAAGGGAGCGTTCACAGGAGCACTGACTAGCAGAAACAACAAAAGCAGGAAGGTTGAGAGGAAGAGAGGGGTGTTGGAAGTTATAGGTGAGTGAATTCCATATCACCCATTTTGTTGTGTCCAATATGAGGTAGGTGTGGTGTCGCTCTAAATTTCTTGTTATTTGGGAGTGGCTAATTGAGTAAGAATAGTCTGCATAAAAATGTTGAAATGTTATTCTGGCATCTAATCGTTGATATTTTATGCTGCAGCTAATGAGGGCTGCAATGAGTACCATCCCATGTTCTTCACCCATGATCGAGCTTTTGAGGAGTTCTTCTGTATCTGCATCCAGCTGCTCAACAAGACATGGAAGGAGATGAGAGCAACATCAGAAGACTTTAACAAGGTGATATGGTGCTACCTGGCTAAGCCTGGTAGAGAGTGAGTTAAGTCCTCGCGAAACGAGAATACTTGAATTGTAATCTGTGCAGTAACTGTAATCCATTTATGCCAAAACATAATCCATTCTGCTCTGAAACAAGAATGTGTTATATCCCTCCACAGTACAGCTGCTTGTAACACTGGTTCCTTGAGTCTGGGGTGTTTGTACATATATAATGACAACGACATATTGTGAAATTAACACACAGTAAGCAAAAACAACTTGGATTTATATAGTGCCTTTAATGTAGTAAAATGTCTCAAGGTACTTCACAGGATGTAAATCCGCCACCAATTTCAGAGTTTAGGACCGAGCAGCTGAAGACATGGTCGCCAGCAGTGGAGCGAAGAGAGTGGGGACGCATAACAGGCCAGGGTTTGAGAAATGCAGATTTCTTGGGCTGTAATGTCACAATCATGTCTTGATAATATTTTACATTAACTGTATTGGTAACCACCATGTGTGTGTGTTTATGTAAAGAATGATAGTGTGTGGCTAGTTATGGGGGTGGGGGGGGTGGGTTGGGAAATGACATCAGACAGGGCAGGACTGGGTTTGGCCGTAATGCCCACTTTGATTTAAATACCGTGCTGATGCTTATTTAGCATCGTAGACTAAGATTGGGCACTTGGGTGAGATGTTGAACTTCAGCGGAAGTGCAAGCCTCCAGGTGAAAATCGTATAAACAGAAATGCCCATTACCGTGCAGTTCACATGGATCGCCAACTGAGGAGTTGGGTAGAGGCAGAGTATAAAGATCAGCCAAGGTTCCCACTCCTGATCGCCAACATTCAGCTCTTGTAGAAGGTGTCTTTGTGGACAATGGGTGATAATGGGCTCAACTGTGATATGCCCTCTTTGGTTGAATAGTTGACCAGTGTCAGCTGTGGCTCTCTGGGTAGCACTGTCGCCTCTGAGTCAGAAGATTGTGGGTTCAAGTCCTACTCCAGGGACCTGAGCCCATAATCGAGGCTAACACTCCAGTGCAGTGCTGAGGGAGCGCTGCGCTGTTGGAGGTGCCAACTTCAGAAGTAACATTAAACCGAGTCCCCATCTGCCCTCTCAGGTGGACGTAAATGATCTCATGCCACTATCTGAAGAAGAACAGGAGAGTTATTGCCGGTGTCCTGGGCATTATTTATCCATCAGCCAACACCACTAAAACAGATTATCTGGTCATTATCATATTGCTGTTTGTGGGAGCTTTCTGTGTCAAATTGGCTGCCATGTTTCCTACATTACAACAGTGATTGAAGTAATTAATTGGCTGTAAAGTGCCTTGGGACGTCCTGAGGCTGTGAAAAGCACTGTATAAATACAAGTCTCTCTTCATTGCAGTTACTGTCTAGATTTGCATTATGATCGTCTCTTGAATGGGTTACGTTGCAAATACAGCTGGGCTGTGTATTAGAATTTAGTGGAAATGACTGTGGCACTTGAGGTGCTGATAGTTTTAGCAGGAGGATAATTGATGTTGTCTGGCCTCTTATCTTTGTTGGGTTCCCTTGGCAACCCAAATTACAGGGTAACATAATTGCAGGGGACCGGAGGTAGCAATTCTCTGGAGCTCTTCTGTTGTCAAAATAGCTGCCAGCCCCAGCTGCGACAGTGAGGTTCCTCTCCACCGTTTATAGTTACACCACCAGCAAAATTGCTCAGAGGTTGAACCCTTCCAGTACCAACAGTAAGGCCTTTCTTTCTAATCCCTTTCTCCATCCCAGTAATTTTTTCCTCTGGTTAACTGGGGTACAGTTCCACTCTAGTAACTTTCCCAAGAGTCTATTCTGTCGTAAATTTAGATAGTGACTTGATAGTTGGTCAACCATAGAGTGTATATTACAACTGAGCCTGAGTCTCTTTCCAGTAAATGCCAATTGATGGTGATCAGGAGAGGGAATCTTGATATCTGCTTTCTCCTCACCCCAAGCCCACAGTACTGCGTCAAACGAGCATCACGCGTAACAACTCGCTGTGTAATAAAAATAGCCCCTCATTCCCCCCCCCTCTGGTTCCTTTGACAATTATCTTAACTCTGTGTCGACTGGTTATTCACCCTTCTGCCAGTGGAAACAGTTTCTCCGTATTTACTCTATCAAAACCCCTCAATATTTTGAATATCTCTATTAAATCTCACCTTTAATATTCTCTACTCTATAGAGAACAATCCCAGCTTCTCCAGTATCACCACATAACTGAAGTCCCTCATTCCTGGTATCATTTTGGTAAATCTCCTCTGCACCTTATCCAAGGCTTCCTAAAGTGTGGTGCCCAGAATTGGACACAATATTTCAGCTGACACCTATTTATAATAAGTTGACAGCTGGTCTGTATGGAGTTGCTGGGCTCCACCATTATCACACAGAGACTCAGTGTCCAAACGTAGGCACCGACTCCCTTGATTACAGACGCAGGCTCGCTACATTCAATAAAACTTTTTCAGCCTCGTGTTTTTGTGGGACTTTCTGTCCTCCCAAACCTCTGCTTTACTTCACAAGGTGCAGCTAACAGAGAGAGAAACTAAAGGGGATTTTTAAGTCCAGCGGGAAAGGCTCATTCAAGGGGGTTTTGTGCTACGTGCTCTTTCCCCCATCACGCCACCTTCTTCCAGCATCTTAACTCTGGCATGGGAAGGTTACCCATCCCAAAGGAGTGGGGCCCAATTTAAATGACGAAATTGTGTCCCGAGTACATCGTGCATTTGAACCTTGAAGCAATTAAAGAACTGCATTGTCTCAGATCCTAATAAGCTCCTTTTACTTTTTACAGGCTCCTCCTGCTGCTCAAGGCTTCCCCCTCCCCGGGTTTTCTTCCCCCACAATAATCGCAAACTTTACCAACTCTCCCCCTTCCTCACTTACCTTGTCATGGACTGTTGCCACAGGTCGCCGACAGCAACCTGACCCTTCCCCACCCCCCCCCCCCACCCCTCCACAACATCATAAATTTCCCTTCCCCTTTGCAGGTGTTGATGTCCATTCTGCCAGCTGCAGGTGAGTGTCCATGTCGGGGTATGCAACACCTCCTGTTCTCCATCCTGGTTGGAGTGGAGAAGGAGGAGGCAGACCCAGTTGGATCACCCCCCGCTTCTGTCTCCTTCCTGAATTAAAAACAGGGCTTAGCTGTCAACTTTCAACAGTACTCCTACTGAATGAAATTGGAGCATATTGATCTGAGCGAGGAGCATTGCTGCTCTGCTGTACCAGTCACATTATGAGGGCCTGAGACTCTGCTGGGAGCTATTTTCAGCACACTGATTAATGAGCAGTATTCGAACCATGTCATTAACAGTTTTGTTTTTTATTTTAGTTCAATAAATCAGAGTGTAGACAGGAATTTTACAAGCGAGTGAACTAGTGTACTGAAATGCCATTCAATATGTTTGATTAAATTTGTCGGATGTGTGACACAGATGTCATGGAAAGCAGTATTTCGTTGTTTTCTTCATAATCCCAATAGAAATAAAATTCAGGAGAGATGTAAAACCCATCTCTTGACTCATCTCAATGACTTGCTGTCATTCATTTTACATTATTGCACAGTCGGAATTACCCCCAGGAGCCTAACTCTGCCCCTTCTACTTGGGAATCAGTAAGCCATTCACCTAACCAGGTTAGAGCCTGTTACCCTATTTGTTAACAAAGTCATTCCACCTAATGGGTCCTTTGAGGAACAGCTTTGTGAGAGAGGTCAGGGGTTAAATTGGATAACCTGAAACGAGTGTGTGGTTTGCGGTTTGCAATTCACCCACGGCCATTCACTCTGTTGCAGACAGCACAGTAAATTCATGCTATCTCCTGCTTTACATTATTGCTGTGTGAAGCCAGCACTGCCCGCGTTGTCCATTGGCTGCACTCATCATTAGGGAGCCCGATATCACGAGTAGCTAGCTGCTTAAAGCCGTCCTGCACCTTTTTAAAGGGTAGGTTAATTGTGGCTGCAAGAAATCATGGGAGTCCTTTGTGAACTGAATCTGTGCTGTGATATATTGAAGAATGACTGTCTATTCGAGAGAGCCAATATAGGAAACCTCTGAGTTTCCTACATTACAACAGTGACCACACTTCAAAAGTACTTCATTCACTGTAAAATGCTTTGAGACGTCTGATGGTCGTGAAAAGCTCTATATAAAAGCAAGTCTTTTTCTCCAAAAAAGTGTACAATTGCACTAGCACTCAGAAGGCATAATCTAGCAACTAACCTGTAAGTAGTTCATGATTCCTATAAATAGCGCTGATTGGTGTCCTTCATGTCGTTTAATATTGTGTTTAGCTATGTGAGGTTAAGGCAGGGCGTAGGCTCAGATGTGGAATTGTAAAATGGCAGCAGTGGCTTCAAATCGGTGCTGCACCCTGATTAGAGATGGGTTTCAATTCATGGGGCACTAGCCCCAGTACTGGGTAAAGAGGGAGCTCTACCGTTGGGACGGGCTTCACTTGAACTGCACTGGGACCAGTTTCCTGGCGAATTGTATAACTAGGGCTGTAGTGAAGGTTTTAAATTAAATAGTTGGGGGAAAGGGTTCACGTGAGGGGAGATTTAGAAAGTTAACGAGAAAGGACAAGGCAATAGTGCAGGGTAGCGATAGGGGTAATTAGGTGACAGGAAGGGATAGAAACATGAGTGCGCAAGCAAATAGGGTCAGACTAGAGAAAAATGGTAAAAAGACAGAATTAAAGTCTCTATATCCGAATGCATGAAGCACTCGTAACAAGATAGAAAAATTGATAGCACAAGTAGAAATAAATGGGAATATGATGGCCATTAGAGAGAGTTGGTTGCAAGGTGACCAAGGCTGGGAACTGAATATTCAGGGGTATTTGACATTTTGAAAGGATAAGAAGAAAAGAAAAGGAGGTGGGGTAGCTCTGCTAATAAAGGATGAGATCAGTACAGTGGTGAGAAATTATATTGCTGCGGAAGATCAAGATGTAGAATCAGTTTGGGTGGAGATGAGAAAAAGCAACGGATAAAAAGTCACTGGTCGGAGTAGTTTTAACAGTACCTACACTGTAGGACAGTATGAATCCAGTAATTAGGGGCAGCTTGTAAGAAATGTACTGCAATAATAGTGGGCACTTGTAACCTTCATATCGATTGGACAAATTAAATTGACAAAGGTAGCCTTGGGAAATGAGTTCATAGAATATATTCGGGACAGTTTCTTAGAACAATACGGTATGGAATGCTGTCCTTTATTGGCTGAAGTATAGAATACAAAAGCAGGGATATAATGCTGGAACTGTATAAAACACTGGTTAGGCCACAGCTGGAGTATTGCATACAGTTCTGGTCACCACATTACAGGAAGGACATAATTGCTCTGGAGAGAGTACAGAGGAGATTTACAAGAATAATGCCAGGGCTTGAAAATTGCAGCTATGAGGAAAGATTGGATATTCTAGGGTTGTTTTCCTTAGGACAGAGGAGGCTGAGGCGTGACTTAATTGAGATGTACAAAATTATGAGGGACCTAGATAGAGTAAACAGGAAGGACCTGTTTCCCCTAGCGGAGAGGTTAATTACCATGGAACACAGATTTAAGGTGATTGATGGAAGGATCAGAAGGGACATGAGGAAAAACTTTTTCACCAAAGGTGGTGGGTGTCTGGAATTTGCTGCCCGGCTTGGTGGTGGAGGCAGAAACCCTTAACTCATTTAAAAGGAACCTGGACCTGCACCTGAAGAGCTGTGACCTGCAAGGCTACAGACCAGGTGCTGGAAGGTGGAATTAGATTGGGCAGCTCGTTTTTTCAGCCGGTGCAGACACGATGGGTTGAATGGCCTCTTTCTATTCTGTAACTTTTCTATGGTTCTATGGAAACAACCAGGGAACTGGCTGGTAGTGTGTAATGAGACCGAATTAGTTAATGATTTAATAGTAAAGGATCCTCTAGGCAAGAGTAATCATAACATGATGGAATTTCACATTCAGTTTGAGGGTGAGAACCCCAAGTCTGAAACTAGTGTCCTAAACTTAAACAGCAATTACAAAGGTATGAAGACAGTTGGCTACAGTGGACTGGGGAAATAGGTTAAAAGGTAAGACAGTAGAGAAACAGTGGCAGATATTTAAGGAGATATTTCATAACTCTCAAAAAAGATATATACCATTGACAAAGAAAGACTCTAAGAAGGATCCACCATCCCATGGCTAACTAAGTAAGTTAAGGATGGTATTAAATTGAAAGAAAAGGTGTACAATGCTGTGCAGATTATTGGTAGGCCAGAAGAGTGGGAAAATTTTAGAACCAGCAGAGGATGACTTTTTTTTTTAAAAAGGGAGAAATTAGAATGAAAGTAAACTATCGAGAAATAGAAAAACTGACAGTAAGGGCTTCTACTAGTATATAAAAAGGAAGAGAGTAGCCAAAGTAAGTATTGGTCCCTTAGAGGATGAGACTGGGGGATTCATTATAGGAAACAAGGAAATGGCAGAGACTTTGAACAACTATTTTGTATCTATCTTCATGGAAGAAGACAGAAAAAAAATCCCAAGAAGAATAGGAAATCAAAGGACAAAAGGGAGGGAGAGACTTTAAACAATCGCTATCACTAGAGAAAAAGTACTAGGCAAACCAACAGGACTAAAGGCTGACAAGTCCCCTGGACCTGATGGCCTGCATCCTAGGGTCTTAAAAGAAGTGACTGCAGCGATAGTGGATGCATTGGTTGTAATCTTCCAGAATTCTCTGGATTCTAGAAAGGTCCCAGCAGATTCAAGAAAGGAAGGAGACAGAAACCAGGAAACTATAGACCACTTAGTCTAACACCTGTGATTGGGAAAATGCTGGAATCCATCATCAAGGAGTAGTAGCAGGACATTTAGAAAATCATAATACAATCAAGCAGAGCCAAAATGGTTTTGTTAAAGGAAAATTGTGTTTAACAAATTTATTAGAGTTCTTTGAGGATGTAATAAGCAGAGTGGGTAAAGGGAAACCAGTAGATGTAGTGTATTTGGCATTTGATAAGGTGTCACATAAAAGGTTACTACACAAGATAAGAGCTCATGGTGTTGGGGGTAATATATTAGCATGGACAGAGGACTGGCTAACTAACAGGAAACAAAGCAAGGATACATGGGTCATTTTCAGGTTGGCAAACTGTAACTAGTGCTGTGCCACAAGGATCAGTGCTGAGGCCTCAACTATTTACAATCTAGATTAATGACTTGGATGAAAGGACCAAGTGTATTGTTGCCAAATTTGCTGCTGATACAAAGATATGAAGGCAAGTTGAGAAGGAGACAAAGTGTCTGCAAAGTGATATAGATAGGTTATGTGAGTGGGCAAAAATTTGGCAGATGGATTATAATGTGGGAAAATGTGAAGTTGTCCACTTTGTTGGGAATAATAAAAAAGAATATTATCTAAATCGAGAGAGACTGCAGAATGCTGTGGTGCAGAGGGAGCTGGGTGTTCTCATACTTGAATCAAAAGGTTAGCATGCAGGTACAGCCAGTAATTAGGAAGGCAAATGGAATGTTGTCTTTTATTGCAAGGGGGATGGAGTATAAAAATGGGAAAGTCTTACTACAGCTGTATAGGACATTGGTGAGAGAAGTTTTGATCTCCTTATTTAAGGAGGGATATACTTGCATTGGAGGCTGTTGAGAGAAGGTTCACTCGGTTGATTCCTGGGATGAAGGGGTTGTCTTTTGAAGAAAGGTTGAGCAGGTTGGGCCTATACTCAGTGAAGTTTTGAAGAATGAGAGGTGATCTTATTGAAACATATAAGATCCTGAGGGGGCTTGACAAGGTAGATGCTGTGAAGATATTTCCCCTCGGGCTGGGGTGGTGGAGGGAAATGTAGAACTTGGGGACACAGTTTCAAAATCAAGGGCCTCCCATTTAAGATGGAGATGGAGGAATTTCTTCTGAGGGTCATCAATCTTTGGAATTCTCTGCCCCAGAGAGCAGTGGGGGCTAGGTCATTGAATATACTCAAGGCTGAGCTGGACAGATATTTGATCTACAGGGGTGTAAAGGGTTATGGGGAACAGGCATGGAAATGGAGTTAAGGCCATAATCAAATCAGCCACGATCTTCTTGAATGGCAGAGCAGGCTCGATGGGCCGAATGGCCTACTTCTGCTCCTATTTCTCATATTCTTGTGTTCTTATGTAGCTTTACACGACCCAGTATGTCAAGGTCTGGATGAATGGATCTGTTTGAGTTTTGTTCTTGTTCTTCGGATGTGGGCAGTAATATCAAGGCTGCATTTATTGCCCCTCGCTAATTTCCCTGAGAAGATACTGACAGGCCACTTTCAAGGAACTGGTTGTAGAGCTGAATTGCTTTACTGGGGACTTCAGATGGCATTTAAGATTCATCCGCATAATGTGGATAGAGGTCACGTGTGGCCAAGTCTGAGAGCAGGTTCCCTTCCCTTCCTGGTTGAGTTTTTAGGACAATTCAGCAGCTTTCATGGTCACTGTTGTGGTGCCAGCCAACCAATTACCAGATTTATTTAATTCCATTTTAGAATATAACCATGGAATTTTATTTGCTAATCCAGTGTCGTAACTACTGTGCCTGTGGTGTGCACTGAGGTCCCCCAGTTGTTCAGTAATTATACTAGTTGTTACAAAGTCATAACATCTTGGGTTTGATTACCGGCCTGTTGATCTCCTGGGTGGCTATAAAGGGCTACAGTTGTCCCCTATAGTGAAATAGCCACCCAACACTCTTTGTCTAGGCTCATACCACTTGAGTAATGTAAAGAAACATCGCAACACGTGTAGGCCATTTAACCCCTCGAGTCTGTTCCATCATTCAATGAGATCATGGCTGATCTGCAACCTAACTCCATATCCCTGCCTTTGCCCCATATCCCTTAATACCCTTGGATAACAAAAATCTATCAATCTCAGGTTTAATTAACAATTGATCTTGTACAATTGCCATTTTCAGACACTTTCAGACGCATACCATCCTTTTCTCACTCCTGAAAGGTCTGGCTCAAATTTTTTGACTATGCCTCATAGTCCCAGACTCCCCCACCAGCAGGAATAGTTTCTTTCTATCTCGCCTATCCATTCCCCTTAATATTTTGAAAACTTCAATCAAATCACCCCTTAACCTTCTAAATTCTAGGGCATACAACCCTAGTTTGTTTAATCTCTCCTCGTAGCTTAACTCTTGGAGACCAAGTATCATTCTAGTAAATCTACACTGCACTCTGTCCAAGACCACTATATCCTTCCTAAGGTGTGGTGTCCAGGGCTGCTCACAGTACTCCAGGTGTGATCCACCCAGGGCTTTCTATAGTTGTAGCTACTACCCAGTTATACTCTTATCGTCTTGATATATCAAGGCCAGCATTCCATGACAGCTGTGGAATCACACCACGGAATCAGTCAAGAGAGGGAACCGAAATTTGGGGCAAGTGAGTGGAAGTATAAAGAAAAATTGCCCTGGGAGATTTATTGCCCTACCTGTCCCCAATAAAGATTCATTAAAATGCCCCTGTAAGTGATGTTGGTCCGTTCATTTATTTCGGAAATTAGTTTATTCACACACACTCTTGGATTATGTAACTTGTGAAAGCTCCATGTGCTGCAGTCTTCAAAGAGCTGACACGTCACAGAACCTTGTACTGAAGATCGCTGAGCAGTAGATTTGGTGCAGGAAGTGTTAATGAGATGATGGGGGCAGAGATGGAGTGAGATTTCACAGCTCATTGAGCTCTTTGCCACACCCCACTGTCGGAGTATATCATTCCTGTTCTGCTTGAGTTCAACAACAGTGTTTGAGTGGCTGATTGTTCACTCCTCAGACAGCTCTCTGCTTACAGAGATGGACACCAGACCTACTGGGTGAGTATTTTGACTTTCCTGTGGTGTTTTAGGGCTTGGATTTCTTTGCTCTTTGAGGTGGTCTTCATTTTTCTATTCTTTTAAACCACATTCATTCTCTCATGTTCTTTGGCTTTCACTCTCTCGCTTCAATTTCCCACTATTGACATTTTTTTCTTTTTCTGTACCCCTCCCTCTTTTTTATGAAAAGCAACTTACTATATTGGCTCGTAAGGGAATAGATTAAGTAAGTAATCGAGTCTGTCTGTATAATTAGCTATTTAAATATGCATTTTGAGGACTATTCTTTTCCTCTCTAGTCATGCTCTTTTCCTCTGTCTCTGAGACACACACATTCTCTCTGTCTCTCTCTCTGTCTGTCCTCTCTCTGTCTCTCTCTCTGTTACTTGCAGATGTGCTGTAATATTTTCCCATGGTACATTGTGTTCATACAGTATTCCTGTAATCCTGATTAATTTTGTTAACGGTCTTGCTGGCAGGCCTTTGACATTGAGGGTTTTAGGACTAGTTACTGCTGATAAAGTGAGTCAGGGTTTGAGAACACATTTTGTTGCAATCCCTTTAATCAATGTGCTCCTGCTGCTTGGATCTCTCTGCATTGATTCCACCAGGTGCCAGCAATATTGCAGCATGGATGTTACTTGGGTGTAATTACTATCAGAAGTGTTTGCTGTAACTTGGTGCCAGGCTTGTCAGGGACCACATTCTCCCAGTCTTTGCAGTTACCATGGAAACAAAGATGCAGCTGTGTTGGTGTAAATGGGGCGATACCACTCTAATCAACCTCCCCATTGCTCCTTGCATGAATTTAAAATAGCACAGCACTCCTGATCTAAACCCTCTAACCAGGTCTGTGAGACCAGGACCCTCGCTGAATGCACTGTGCCCAGATATAGAATTGTCAGCACCGAATGCCCACTAGATTGGTGTCGGCAAAAGAATGAGTGAGGGAAATAAGAGGTGGGGTATAATTTTTACCTTTAGGACTGACCAAATGGACTGCAATCATCGTCTCAGGCCCTGCACCCAGATTTCTCATCCTAGATCTGGGTACTTGAGGCACTCATACTGTGGATTATAACAGAGGATCAGTATGTGACCAATAAATTGGATGGATTCCTCACATCAGTTTTCACAAAGGGAGACTCTATATAAAAAAGGTTCCAGTCCCAATGTGTCTGAATGCTACTTTCTGTTTATGGTATGTGTCAAAGAATGCATTATGCAAAAAATTGGAAGGATTCAGTACCCACTCCTGGGCTAGTTGGGATACATTCTGGAATCTTTCAGGAACTAAGAGGAATTAGTGATCAAAGAAGGAGTAAAGCATAAGTGGTTTGCCTAACGCCCATAAAAGGGGGCAAGTGTTTTAAAGGCCTTCGATAGGATTCTATCAATGTGCACTTAAATAGCTCGGGTATCATAGGGAGCAGTCAGCAAAGTCTTCGATGTAATGGGTCATGTCTTGCAAGCCTGCTGGAATTATTGAATTGTGCCATTCTGATTTTTTTTGTCATGTCCGGTTTTAATGCTGTATAGCAATGACTGTGCAGCACCAACCAACCACACCCCACACCCCTCCCCCACCTCCCCCACCAAATCCAACCAGCAACACTCGCACCTGAACCTGGTTTGAGTGTTTTCCGAGATTCAGCAGTGGGAACCCTGCTGTGACACAGACTGCCTCCTCTACTGATTGTGGCATGAAAACACTCTCATCAACGGAGTAAAACAGCTGAGACACACCCACATGCAGAGCAAACCCTGCCAACAGCTCTTCAAAGACTGAGTTTCCCTTAGCAGGATTCCAGACTGTCACTATGAGACCGGATCTCAGGCGCACTCTCTTTTGCTGCAGTTGCTATGTAGTTGTAACACACAGTCATACATTGAGTTCATACAGTATACATTGTATGGACACTGTGTGATAGCAAGTGAACCTGACTATGTGGCTTGTAAACAATGCTGGATACTCGTTCTGGTGAGTGCTACTAAATTGGGGAAGAGTGCTGTAATTGTCCACATGGTTAGGTTTCTAATGCTGAATATCATCTAGTAAGAGGTTGGACATTTAATGACTTCAATTTGATGCATGTTGTGGGTGTGGGGTGGGAATGAGGATAAGAGTATGTGTGCAAGAGACGATTTTTCTAGTTTTGTACCACACTGTTGCTCATTTTAACCTTGTCAATGATCAGCTTGAAGTGATGGGGATTGCTAGATTGGGCCAGAAAAGAAACAATGCAGATTGAAGGGGGGGCAGGTGGAATGTGAGAATGAGCAGACCAGGAAGGAGAGCGATTTGTGGTAGCGAATTGGTCAGTTGGGTAGACATGGCATTTGTAGGGTTAATGGGGAAGAGGAGGCACTGGTGAGTGTGAAGGGGCAGAATGCGGGTGCTGGTGAGTGTGAAGGGGCAGAATGAGGGTGCTGGTGAGTGTGAAGGGGCAGAATGAGGGTGCTGGTGAGTGTGAAGGGGCAGAATGAGGGTACTGGTGAGTGTGAAGGGGCAGAATGAGGGTACTGGTGAGTGTGAAGGGGCAGAATGAGGGTACTGGTGAGTGTGAAGGGGCAGAATGAGGGTACTGGTGAGTGTGAAGGGGCAGAATGAGGGTACTGGTGAGTGTGAAGGAGCAGAATGAGGGTACTGGTGAGTGTGATTGGGCAGAATGCGGGTGCTGGTGAGTGTGAAGGAGCAGAATGAGGGTACTGGAGTGTGAAGGAGCAGAATGAGGGTACTGGTGAGTGTGATTGGGCAGAATGCGGGTGCTGGTGAGTGTGAAGGGGCAGAATGAGGGTACTGGTGAGTGTGATTGGGCAGAATGCGGGTGCTGGTGAGTGTGAAGGGGCAGAATGAGGGTACTGGTGAGTGTGATTGGGCAGAATGAGGGTGCTGGTGAGTGTGAAGGGGCAGAATGAGGGTACTGGTGAGTGTGAAGGGGCAGAATGAGGGTGCTGGTGAGTGTGAAGGAGCAGAATGAGGGTGCTGGTGAGTGTGAAGGGGCAGAATGAGGGTACTGGTGAGTGTGAAGGGGCAGAATACTGGAAATGCAATTGAGAATGGGAATTGGGTGATTGAGAGAAATTATAATGGGACTTTATATAAGATGTTTGGTACTTGGAGAGCAGAGAGAAGTAACGTAAATTGGATGTGCACATTGAAGGGAGCCATGGGAAAATTCTGAGGGAACTTGCCTAATTTCAGTGTTTTTTTAAAAATTGGTTAAAGGTGAAGAAAATCTTAGGGTGCCCCTTCTGTACAAATTGCATGTCTATTCTCTGGGAGGAAATTGTAAATACCATCTGATCCTTTTTAACATCAAATTTCTTATATCGTTGAGACCTGCCATTTTTTTTTTTAAGTTCATTCTCTGGTTTTGGGTGTTGCTGGCAAGGTTGGCATTTATTCCCCTAGTTGCTCTTGAGAAGGTGTTGATGGGCAGCTTTCTTGAACCACTGGTGTTCATATGCCACAGTACTTTGAGGGAAGGTGTTCCAGGATCTTGACTCGGTGACAATGATCTATTTGGATGGAATGATGTGTGAATTGGAGGGTATTTGGTTCTCTGTGTCTTCAGACTATTATGTTGATGTCACTGATGGGAAGGAGCTCCATGTATCCCTGGGGAGCTACAGTTTGTAGTGGGGTGCACTTTGAACTCGTCTCCAGAGGGAAATGCTTAATCAGCACATGTACAAAGAAATTCCAAACCATGAGAGTACTGTGCAGATTCCTGGTCTCCATATTACAAATCGGATGTAAAGACTCTAAAAAGATTTGCAAGGATGATACCAGAACTGAGAAGTTATGCCTATCAGGGAAGAGTGAAGAGACTGGGCTTTTTTTCTCTAGAAAAGAGAAGTCTGAGGGGTGACCTGATAGGGGTCTTTAACTTTAGGGAAGGGGGTTTGATAGGATTGATGTAGAGAAGATTTCCGCTTGTGGGAGATCAAAACTAGGGGACATAAATAGTCACTAATAAATCCCATAGGGAATTCAGGAGAATCTTATTTACCCAGAGAGTGTTCCGAATGTAGAACTTTTTACCACATGGAGTAGTTGAGGCAAATTCCATAGATGCATTTAAGGGGAAGCTGATACACACATAAGAGGTAAAGAAAAAGAAGTATATGTTGATAGGGTTAGATTAAGTAGGCTGGGAGGAGGCCAGTGTGGAGTAATAAACATCAGCATAGACTAAAATAGAAGCAAAATACTGCAGATGCTGGAAATCTGAAATAAAAACAAGAAATGCTAGAAATACTCAGCAGGTCCAGTCCTGAAGAAGGGTCATTGACCTGAAACGTTAACACTGCTTCTCGCTCCACAGATGCTGCCAGACCTGTTGAGTATTTCCAGCATTTCTTGCTTTTATATCAGCATAGTCTAGTTGGGCCGAATGGCCTGTTTCTGTACTGTAAATTCTTTATAATTGCTGGCTGGATACAATAGCAAGTAACTGGAGAAGGATTCCCTGTTCTGCTTGCTTTTGTAGGTTTTCCAGGTAGCACATGTCACTTAGCCGTATCATGATGCTAGATATAAATGTCACCATGCTGTACGTTTTCCTTGGCTGCAGGTAACCAGATTTCATCTCTCCCTCTCGTTGCAGGTCATGCAGGTGGTGCGTGAACAAATAACAAGGTCCCTGAGCACAAAGCCAAACTCTCTGGATCAGTTCAAGAGTAAAGTCCGTTGCCTGAGTTACTCAGAGATCCTGAGGTTGCGGCAATCTGAGAGAATGAGCCAGGATGACTTCCAGTCACCGCCAATTGTGTATGTTATTCTTTTATTCTTCCCCTTCACCCACACTTGGTGCAGGTTATGTAATTGATAGTGAGGGATTGCATTTTATTCAGTGCATTCCTTGTTTCCTTCTTGGGCACTAAGCTGTTCTGATGTCAACTTGGTTCATTTGATAGTGGGCTTGCCATTTGAGTTGAAAATTCATGCATCCAAGCCCACTCTCAAACTTCACCATACAAACTAGGCTGATACTCCAGTGTCACTTTGAGGGAGTGCTGCAATACCAAAAGCTGTGGTCCTTCAGCTGAAGTGTGGAACCATCAGCCTGCATTTGTCATTCACGTAGATGTTAAGGATCCCACAGTAGTATTTGAAGAAGAATAGGGATTCCTGTAACATTCCTCCTTCACCCAGTACTACCAAAAAACAGATTAATTGGACATTCTTCTCATTGATGTTTGTGGTATACTTCTGTGTGCAAAATGGCTGCTATGTTTGCCTGCTTAACAGTCACTGCATTGTAAAGAGCTTTCAGATATTTTTGAGAAAGGTCCTGTGGAACAACATGACCCGTGTCCGACCCATTTCCTGCACTTCGGCCCTCACCCCTTCCCCTCCCTTCTAGAACCATGACGAGGTTCCCCTTGTCCTCCCTTTCCACCCCACCAACCTCCACATCCAAAGGATCATCCTCCGCCATTTCTGCCACCTCCAGCGCGGTGCCACCACAAAACATCTTCCCTTCCCATCCCCTGTCAGCATTTCAAAAGAATCGTTCTCTCCATGACACCCTTGTCCACTCCTCCATCACCCCCGACACATTCCCCACCTTCCCATGCAATCGCAGGAGGTGTAATACCTGCCCTTTTATCTCCTCTCTCCTCACCATCCAAGGCCCCAAACACTCCTTCCAGGTGAAGCAGCGATTTACTTGTACTTCTTTCAATTTAGTATACTGTATTCACCACTCACAATGCGGTCTCCTCTACATTGGGGAGATCAAACGCACATTGGGTGACCGCTTTGTGGAAAACTTCCACTCAGTCTGCAAGCGTGATCCAAGCTTCCGGTTGCTTGCCATTTTAATTCACCACCCTGCTCTCCCACGCCAACATTTCTGACCCTGGCCTGCTGCAGTGTTCCAATGAACCTCAATGCAAGCTCGAAGAACAGCACCTCATCTTCCGACTCTACAACCTCTGGACTCAACATTGAGTTCAACAATTTCAGAGCATGACTGTCTTATTTTGTTTGTTTTTTTAACGGGCCTGTCTTAAACTTGTTTTTCAGGTTTTTGTTTTTGGACAGAGCAGTTCGTTATTCTGCAATAAACACTGTCTCTGGACAAATGCTTTGTATTTAATACAACTATTAGCACTCCCTTTGCCTTTGTTCCGTAACATCTTTGTCACTTAATTTCTCCTGCCCTCCATCCTATCACACACCTTCCCTTTTGTTCTTCTTTTCACTCTCCCTTTTCACTTGCTCAATGCCTATCGCATTTCTAACCTTTGCCAGTTCTGATGAAAGGTCACAGACCTTTCAATATGATAAAATAGGATCTGACCAAAGTGGACTGGGAGCAGCTTCTTATCGGAAAGTCTACATCAGACCAGTGGGAGTCATTCAAAAAGGAAATAGTGAGGGTTCAGGTCCAGCATGTTCCTGTAAAGGTGAAGAGTAGGACCAACCAGTCAAGGGAACCCTGGATGTCGAGGGATCTAGAGGATTGGATAAGGGGGAAAAAAAGGAGGCTTATGGCAGATTCAGAGCGCTGAAACCAGCGGAGGCCCTAGAGGAATATAGAAAGTGTAGGGGAGTACTTAAAAAAAAAAAGTAATTAGGAGAGTGAAGAGGGGGCATGAAAAATCACTGGCAGACAAGATAAAGGAAAGTCCCAAGGCGTTTTACAAGTATGTTAGGGGCAAGAGGAGAACCAGGGAAAAAGTGGGGCCCATTAGGGATCAAAGAGGCAATCTGTGTGTAGAGCTGGAGGACATAGGTGAGGTTTTAAATGATTACTTTTCATCTGTGTTCACTATGGAGAGGGACGATGTAGGTGTAGTGATCAGGGAAGGGGATTGTGATATACTTGATCAAATTAGCATTGAAAAGGAGGAAGTATTAGCTGTATTAGCGGGCTTAAAGGTGGATAAATCCCCAGACCCAGATGAGATGTATCCCAGGCTGCTATGTGAGGCAAGGGAGGAGATAGCAGGGGCTCTGACACAAATTTTCAAATCCTCTCTGGCCACAGGAGAGGTACCAGAGGATTGGAGGACAGCGAATGTGGTACCATTATTCAAGAAGGGTAGCAGGGATAAACCAGGTAATTACAGGCCTGTGAGTCTAACATCAGTGGTAGGGAAATTATTGGAAAAATTCTGAGACAGGATTAATCTCCACTTGGAGAGGCAGGGATTAATCAGGGATAGTCAGCATGGCTTTGTCAGGGGGATTATGTGTCTAACAAATTTGATTGAATTTTTCGAGGAGGTGACTAGATTTGTATATGAGGGTAAGGCAGTTGATGTAGTCTACATGGACTTCAGTAAGGCTTTTGATAAGGTCCCGCATGGGAGATTGGTTAAGAAGGTAAGAGCCCATGGGATCCAGGGTAATTTGGCAAATTGCATCCAAAATTGGCTTAGTGAAAGGAGGCAGAGGGTGATGGTCAAGGGATGTTTTTGCGAATGGAGGCCTGTGACCAGTGGAGTACTGCAAGGATCGGTGCTGGGACCCTTACTGTTTGTAGTGTACATTAATGATTTAGATGTGAATATAGGAGGTATGATCAGTAAGTTCGCAGACGGCACGAAAATGGTTGGTGTTGTAAATAGTGAGGAGGAAAGCTTTAGATTACAGGACGATATAGATGGGCTGGTAAGATGGGCGGAGCAGTGCAGATGGAGTTTAATCCTGAGAAGTGTGAGGTGATGCATTTTGGGAGAACTAACAAGGTAAGGGAATATACAATGGATGGTAGGACCCTAGGGAGGTTCAGAGGGACCTTGGGGTGCTTGTCCATAGATCACTGAAGCAGCACAAGTAGATAATATGGGATACTTGCCTTTATTAGCTGAGGCATAGAATATAAGAGCAGGGAGATTATGTTACAGCTGAATAAAACGCTAGTTAGGCCACAGCTGGAGTACTGTGTACAGTTCTGGTCACCACACTATAGGAAAGATGTAATTGCACTGGAGAGGGTGCAGGGGAGATTCACCAGGATGTTGTCTGGGCTGGAGCATTTCACTTATGGAGAGAGACTAGATAGGCTGGTGGTGTTTTCCTTGGAGAAGGCTGTGGGGGCACCTGATTGAGGTATACAAAATTATGAGGGGCATTGATAGGATAGATAGGAAGGAACTTTTTCCCTTAGGGGAGGGCTCAATAACCAGGGGGCATAGATTTAATGTAAGGGGCAGGAGGTTTAGAGGGGAGTTGAGGAAACATTTTTCCACTCAGAGGATGGTTGGAATCTGGAACACAATGCCTGAAGAGGTGGTAGAGGCAGGAACCTTCACAACATTTAAGAATTATTTAGATGAACACTTGAAACTCCATAGCCTATAAGGCTACGGGCCAAGTGCTGGAAATGGGATTGGATTGGATGGGTGCTTGATGGTCGGCGCAGGCGCATTGGGCCGAAGGGCCTGTTTCTGTGCTGTAAAACTCTATGACCTGAAACGTTAACTCTTTCTCTCTCCCTAGATGCTGCCAGGCCTGCTGAGTATTTCCAGAACTTCCTGTTTTTATTTCAGATTTCCGGCATCCGTTATATTTTGCTTTTATCCTATGTAACAAGAAGTTTTTGGATATCACCTCATGAGGAGCAGTCAGCAGTGCCAACATCTAGCCAGCAATGTATTTTTCCAGGTTCACTTTCAACATTCCCTCTAAGATGCACCGCTGCACAGCAGTCCAGAACTTGCTGCACAGGGGGCAAACAGGCCCCACACAAGAAGCGGTCCCTTTAAGATGTGTTCGGCAATCTTACAGAGACCGTGCTGTGCAACAAACAGGTCGTGCACATCAAAGGGAAATTAGAGGGAACATTGGTCACTTTGCTCGGGATTTGCTCTCAGACTAATTGAGAGTCATGATCCTTTTTTTTCAATGGAATTCATGGAGGGTGCTCCTGAACATTGACGTCATTGGGTTCCTTCACTGTCAACATCCTCCAATTGGTCAGGTATCCCTCAGAAGTGATGATTTGTAAAATCCCACAGTATTTTGTTACTTGGTACATGCTTTTCTCAATATGTAATGGAGCGAGACTTTCCTTCCTCTGTGTGGTACTGACCAGGTGCTGCTGGTTGCTGCATATGTGCTGACTTGAAATTCTCTGTTCCCAGTGAGCTGCGGGAGAAGATTCAGCCTGAAGTGATGGAGCTCATCAAACAGCAGCGTCTGAACCGGCTGTGCGAGGGTACGAGCTTCCGTAAAATCAGCAACCGCAGGCGGCAAGGTACTGGTTTGTTTGTTTGCTATGGGTAGTGCACTGTGCTGTGTGGTTAAAATCTTGTGTGTGATTATTGTTTATGAACAACTAGCACCTGATTGACTGTGCAGGGTAGTACTCTGATCCGTGCATTTCTCCGTCCCCACCTTCAATGACAGAACATTCAGTTCGCCTAGCCTTGCACTCTGAGGAACATTCTATCACTCTGTATCTGCCTCCTCCTGACTGTCTCAGCCTCCTCTCTGTCTGACCCCTCTCTGTCATTTTCTCCCTCTGTCTCTTCCTCTTTCTCTCTAAACTCCTTCATTTACTGTCCAGTCTGTCTCCTTCAAAATTCTCCTCCTCAAAATCTGCCTCTTCCAGTGTGTCTTCAATCACCTACCTTGATTCTACTACTTATTGGTGTCTGTTTTCATTGCCTTTGTTTAGCAGGTCACAACTGCCCTTTGGTACTTTAAGCACTCGACGGTTCTCCACATGTGAGCTGAGGTGATGAGTAGCAGTGGCCCTATTTGACCAAGGGATGCATCATAGCTGAGCTCAATTCTGTCCTCATGCAACCTTCGCATGCATACACTGTCCAACAGGGATCACTGGATAGTGATTAGGAGTGCGAACTTTGGCTGGTTCCTGTCACACTACCCCCTACCCATTTGTAGTCCAGGGGCTCTGAGATCAACTGCAAAACCTCTTAACAGACCAAGATGAGATCAGAAAACTCAGCACAGACCAGTAATCAAATTACTGGGCAGTGAATTTATCAGTTGAGCCATCAGAGTTTTAGTTTTCGGATAATGCTCAGTTCTCAGCTGTTGGTCATCATAGTATTGACCATACAAATAGTGGTTCATTCTGTGTGGTGTAGTTAGTAACTGCGTTATGTATATGGTTACTAACTGGTAGTATTCAGTATGTGGTTATGAATTTATCAGGTACAGTATTCAGTGTGTGATATTGGTTAATTCTGTGTGGCATAGCTACTGTGCAGAGTAGCATTTGGCTACTGGTTAATATTTGATTTATGTGTATGATAACTAATTAGAGATGGTTGTGTGTAGTTATTGGTTAGTGCAGTATTGTGCTGTCACCTATTTTTTTTTTTATGTTCTTTCCACAGATAAGTTCTGGTACTGCCGACTGTCTCTCAATCACAAGGTGTTGCACTATGGAGATCTGGATGAGAACCCACAGGGTGAAGTGGCTTTTGAGTCACTGCAGGAAAAAAGTAAGCTGACATATGCAGGGTGGAAAACTCTGTAATCTGAAAAGGAAGAATGTACAGGGCTACGGGGAGTGGCTCTAAGTAAATTGCTCTTTCGGAGAGCTGGCACAGACACGATGAGCCGAAAGGCCTTCTCCTGTACTGTAACGATTCTGTGACTGTACCTCAGTTCTCCAATATCTGTGCTCACTATCTCTGCACACTGACCTGAATACCATCTGTTGATCTCGGTCTTGAAAATTTCAATTCACTCAACAACCACACTCTTTCAGGGAAAGTGTGTTCCAGATTTCCACTACCCTTTCTGTGAAATGCTTCCTGATTTCACTCCAAAATGGTCTAAATCATTTTAAGCTTATGCCCCCTTGTTCTGGATTCCTCTACCAGAGGAAATAGTTTTCTCTACCCACCCTATTGAATCCTTTTATCATTTTAAAGACCTCAATTAAGCCTCTTCAAACTTTTAAACTCAAGGGGATACAAGCCAGGTTTTATGCAACCTATCCTCATAATTTAACCCCTGTGAATCATTCTGATGAATCTGTGCTGCACTCCCTACAAGATCAATTTATTCTTCGGGATAGTTCAAAAACAAAACCAACTTCTGACCATAAACCTAGACATGTGACCTTTCTGTAAACAACTCCAATAACTAGCAAGGCTCCTGCTGCTCACTTAGCTTAAGACATGTGACTTCCAGTAAGTGTTTTTAAACCAAGTCCCCAGTGTCCTTCCAGTGACCCTTTTAAAAAAAAAAAAGTCCAGCATTTCCTCAAGTATTTCCACAGTCTTTTGAACATAAGTCCTCAAAAATGTTAACAATGGAAGCATGTTCATGACACAGTCATTGTATTGGAATGTCCTGTTCATTGAAGAAACAGCAAGAGATTATTTCTGGACGTGGAGGCACTGTTACTTGAATTGCCAGCCTTAACTGGCTTAGCCCTGGACAGGAGAGGGTCAGAAGTCAAGTAGCTGACTTGCTGTCCAACTGGGGAACAAAAGGATATGTTCAAGAGTCAATTCTTGAAGGTCTGCTGAGAGATCTAGACAGGAGACAACTCCTTCCTTAATAATACTGACATGCAGGTCCAGATCAAGCCTTTGTCAGAAATGTGAACTTAGCCTATTAACAGGGACTGTGCTGTTGTTTTGTTTGTGAAAAGGGGTGATACAGAATAAGGTTGAAATGTGGTAAGATTTACTACAGATGTTTCTCAAGCCACTTACTTAACCATAGTAAAATAAAGTTGATTTTTATTCAACTTTGTCATTTATTCAACTTTGTCATTTAAAATGTGAATCACTCCACCTTTCAGAAGGTCGGAGTAGTGCAAGGTCATAGTATCCAGTTCCTCTCAGCAAGGGAGTTTCATTGTTAAGATCCCAGATCATGCGATCATATGACTATGGTCAGTAAATGTAAACTCCTGATGAGGTATATGGGATCTGACTACAAGAGGGGCGGCACAGTGGCGCAGTGGTTAGCACTGCAGCCTCACAGCTCCAGCGACCCGGGTTCAATTCTGGGTCCTGCCTGTGTGGAGTTTGCAAGTTCTCCCTGTGTCTGCGTGGGTTTCCTCCGGGTGCTCCGGTTTCCTCCCACATGCCAAAGACTTGCAGGTTGATAGGTAAATTGGCCATTAGCAATTGCCCCTAGTATAGGTAGGTGGTAGGGAAATATAGGAACAGGTGGGGATGTGGTAGGAATATGGAATTAGTGTAGGATTAGTATAAATGGGTGGTTGATGGTCGGCACAGACTCGGTGGGCTGAAGGGCCTGTTTCAGTGCTGTATCTCTAAACTAAACTAAAGACCAGTGATTTTGAACTCAAATATTTTGCGCAAACCTGAAATTCGTGACAATTACATTAAATTCTGCTGTTGTACATTCTGATCCCTAATTCACTACCAAACAGATTGGTTACTAATACACCACAATACATTTTAGTCTACAGACTTTGTTGCAGTCATATTCATTAGTGTGCTTCTCTTTCAATAGTTCCTGTTGCAGATATCAAAGCTGTGGTAACTGGGAAAGACTGCCCTCACATGAGAGAAAAGAGCGCTCTAAAACAAAACAAGGTACAGTTTAACTCTTTGTACATGTGTGCCTATCTGTGTATTATATATAGAGGGCCTAGCAATTATTAGATGAAAAAAGACCAAGGTTCATTTACCAACCCAGTTATGACCAAGGCAGGAGGAGTGCGCTGTTTGTTCTAGTTCCACTTCTCCACAGGTCACAACATATATTTAAATTTTCCTATTTACCGTAACGGTCAATCATATATTCTATTTTTCCAAGAATAAAACACACTAACCAGGTTTCTTTAATGAATAACAAAATGATCTGTTTATTATAAAACAAGTCTTAACCAGTAATGAAGCAAAGCATGAACACAGATTTAAATTTTAAAGTTCCCTTTTCACCTTAGCCCCTCACACGCTCTCACACACAGATACACCGGTTAACCAGAAAAATAAAAGGGATTTTTGTTCAGAGCTCTGTTACAGACAAAAAAAAACACTTGGGCTGAATACTTGCTCATTCTTGAAGAAAACAGCTGATGAGATATGTTGTGTTCCAAAACTGGCATACAGTCTAGCCTCCAAGTACACATGGACAGGTTACTGGGATCTTTTAGAACCGTTCTTTTCTGGCGGCATTGAAAATTAATTTAGCAGGCTTTTCTTCAAAGACAGGAGACGAGATGAGTTGGCACAGTGGACTTCTCAGGGTCTTTTAGAGAAGTGCTGGAAAATTGAGCTGGAATGTGCTCTTCCTTTCTTCTGCAGGCTTGACTCTTTAAACATTCAGCAAGAATCTGGTCTCTTCCTCCATGACATTTCTTCAGCAGCAGGCACTAACTTTATCTCATTCCAGCATAGTAGGAGGTTCAATTTGAGAATTGTCTAGGCCTCCTTCTGCCTCATCCTCACTATCCCTTTCATCCTTCATTGTCCCTACTACCTGACATACCTGTGCTTGCTTATCCTCCTCCCTGCAATAATATTGTTTTACATCTTGATATGGCACTGCTGATTCTTTTTTGGTGATCTGGGGTGTCAATCAAATAATTTACTTCACCAATTCTCTTGACCACTTTACCGTGCTTTCAAAGGTTCCCCCTGTAAAGACAGTAATACTAACATTTCATCCCCTGGCTGAAATGTTTGGGTCTTAGCATGCTAAACTGCTCATTTCTTCATAGTTGTTTGGGAAGCTTTAAGGTATTCCTGAACCATGTTGCAGGCCCTTGTGAGCCATTCCTGAAACACAGATACATATTCTAGCACAGAAAATTCATCCCTCTGTTCTAAAAACCTTTCTTTAATTAGTTTTAGAGGACCTCTGATCTCATGTCAATAAACTAATTCAAAAGGAATAAAACCTGTAGATTCATTAGGTGAATCTCTAGTGGCAAACAAAAGAAACTCTAACCCTTTTATCACAATCATGGAGATATTCATGACCGTATGCCCTAATCATTGTTTTGAGAGTCTGACGGTACCTTTCTAAAGCTCCTTGTGTCTGTGGGTGGTATGCTGAAGACTTTAACTGTGGCATACCCAAGTTACTCATAACCTCCTGAAAAATTTTAGACATAAAGTTGGAACCTTGATCCGACTGAATCTCAATCGGTAATCCATATCTAGTGAAGAACTGAGTTAACTTCAGTACCACTACCTTAGCAGAAATTGTTCTTAACGGAATGGCCTCTGGGAACCAAGTAGCCATATCCATGAACGTGAGTATATATTGGTGTCCCGCGTTTGTTTTTGGTAAAGGTCCGACACAGTCTACCAACACCGTACTAATTGGTTCCCCAATATCTGCAATGGGCATTAGAGGTGCCGGTTTTATGGCAGGTTGCAGTTTTCCCACTATCTGGCACATATGGCATGTTTTACAAAACTGCCCCACGTCCTTGGAAAGACCTGGCCAGTAAAAAATGTCGACTTATATGTGATTTGGTCTTCCGGATCCGCACATGTCCCACTATAGGAGTTTCATGGGCTATCCTTAATAGTTCCCAGTGATACTTTGGTGGTACCACTATCTGATGAATTTCCATCCATTCTTCATCCGTAGGTTTGTGAGGAGGTCTCCACTTCCTCATCAGAATCTCATTTTTAATATAGTAGCCTTCTGGAACTCCCTTTTGCCTCAGCTTCAGTTAGAGCTGATTATGCCACTTTATTTAACTCTGGATCAGCTTGCTGAGCCTAGATCAGAGAAGACTTACTGAACATTTCCTCCGGATTATCCAAATCCCTAAAGAAAGTTTCAGACATTCGGCTATCTGACAGTGGTGCTAATTTTATCTCCAACAACGGAACTTTTTTAGTCATTGCTGTACTGCAGTTCCCATCCTTAGGTGACCCAAAGAACATGAAGCTAACAATTTTTAGTGATGCTTCACATGCTAATCTTGCTGATGGGTATTCGAGTGCAGCTGGCTTCATAATATTTCTGTTGGGTGACAATGGGAAATGTCCTTTAGCTTGGAAGGCTAAGAAAATAAAACTGGTTGTTAAAAGCGTGTTAGCTGTAGAAAATCAGGGTCTTGTGGAGGCAGTGGATATGAGATTACTACTCTCTTCACTTGCATATAATCAAACCATTGATACACAGTTAACAATTGCTCGGGTTACTACACATGAAAAATTTCCTGGAACCTTTTGCTACAACTGTCTGTCTCTGTAACTTAGCTTGGTTTTTCCATGATTACTGGAGAAGCTACTGCTTTTGTTCCAGCCAAATCATTCCCCAGGAGTAGGTCAACTCCATCTACAGGCAAACTATGGACAACTTCTACCTAAACGGACATTAGGTCACCCTTTCGGTGCATCGGATACAAAGGTACGGGTATATACTCCCCGCCAATACCATTCACTAAAACATTGGCATTCAGTGCGCTCTCTGGTGTAAATATTATGCCTTTCCCCAGCTAAAGAGTTTGGGTGCTTCCTGCATCCCTAAGTATTATTATTGGTTTGCCTACCTCACTTGAGGGATAAGGAGTTACTTTTCCTTTCAACAGGAATTCCCTATAACTCTCAGGTATCTTATTCACAACCCCTGCACTCAGTGGTTTTTGTCTTTAGCCTTGCAACTGCAGTCAAAGCTACAGCCTGATCTGTCGTACTCTTGGTCAGGGCCCCTTTCTCTGCATTGGCTTTGTGTACCCCAATAAGTCCCATGGGTTTACTCCGCAACTTCCAACATTCTGCACGAAGATGTCCCACCTTGTGACGATGGTAACACTTAGGCTTGCGGACCTCACTTCCACCCTCAGCACCTTCCTTTCTGGCCTGAAGAGGAGATCCTGGGTGTTCCCAGCTGTCCCTTCTTGTCTCCGCTACTTGCCTTCCTTTCACCCTCCCACCTTCGATCTTTCTTGGGTTTGTGGGGGTGACAGTCAAGGTTTGGGCTTATTAACAAGCTCATAATCATCAGCAATTTCCATTGCCTTTCTGGCCATTGAAACCTTCTGGTTCTCTGCATGGGTTCTTACTAACGGAGGGAATGAATTTTTAAATTCTTCCAGGAGAATTAGTTCCCAAGATTCTCATGTGGCATCCATCTTTTGTGCCTGTATCTAATGATCAAAATTAATTTGCTTTACCCTCTCAAATTCTGTGCAAGTCTGCCAAGACGGTCTCTGGAGATGCTGAAACTTCTGCCTGTACACTTCAGGGACTAACTCATACGCAGTGAGAATATCCTTTTTTGCCATCTTATAGTCTGCAGAAGCCTCCTCAGAAAGCATGGCATAAACTTCATGAGCTCTGCCCAACAACTGCTTTGCATAAGCAGTGTCCAGCTTTCCTTTGGCCACTTCAACTGTTTGGCTATCTTTTCAAAAGAAATGAAAAATGCCTCGACGTCCCTTCTTCAAATTTCAGGAGGGCTTGTACAAATTTAAATAGTTCTCCACTGGGTCCTTGGCTAGAGCCAGATCTTAGAATTTTCCCAGAAGTCAAGACCACTCTTTTGTCTTTGTTCCATCTTTTAAAATTCGAAATCCTTTTCTCTTTCTCTCTCTTTCCCTTTCCTTTTCCTCAAGTTCAAGTTTTTTCATTGTCAATTCTTTTTCCAGTTCAGGTTTTTTCATTTGTAACTGAATTTTAGCTGTTTCATCTGCACTACCCTGTGGTTTGCTTCCTCCTTCCAGTTTCAAATGCTGTGCTATTACTTCAATTATGTCTGCTTTCTTAGCTCCTGATTTTAACTCTAACACCAACAGTTTTGCCAAATCCTTTAATTTAACCTTGGTTCTGTGTCTCAAATCACTCTGATACATCCTCCTTCCCCAGAAAAGTCGCAGCAACTGTAAAAGACATTCCAGTAGAGTAAACTTTATTCTATTGCACAAGAAACCTTTTTTTTTCTCGTTTATTCTAGTTCCACTTCTCCACAGGTCACAACATATATTTAAATTTCCCACTTACTGATATGGTCAATCATATACTCTATTTTTCCCAGAATAAAACACATTTACCATGTTTCTTAAATGAACAACAAAATTATCAGTTTATTATAAAACCAGTCTTAACCAGTAAGACGTAAAGCATAAACACACGGATTGAAATTTTAAAGTTCCCTTTTATCTTAGCCACACACACACACACCGGTTAACTGCAAAAATAAAAGGGAATTTTGTTCCCTCTGTTACAGAAAAAAAAAACACATGGGCTGAATACTTGTTCATTCCTGAAGAAAACAGCTGATGAGATAGGTTGTGTTCCAAAACTGGCATACAGTCTAGCCTCCCAGTACACGTAGACGGGTTAATGGGATCTTTTAGAACAGTTCTTTTCAGATGACGTTGATAATTCGTTTAGTAGGCTTTTCTTCAAAGACAGGAGATGAGATGAGTTGACACAGTGGAATTCTCAGGGTCTTTTAGAGATGTGCTGGAAAACTGAGCTGGAATGTGGTCTTCTCTCATTCCTTAGGAATTCTCTTCTCATTCTGCAGGCTTGACTCTTCAAACATTCAGCAAGAATCTGGTTGCTTCCTCCGTGACACTTCGTCAGCAGCAGGCGCTACCTTTATGTCATTCCAGCAGATAAACACTGACACTACAGCCAAAAGCTTGCGGGTTTGCTGCTCTCTCAGGTGCATGCTGCTGCTCCTGGGCTTGCCCTGTCTAAGAGCACGTGACTGTCACTTCTCTGCCCACATCTTCCCAAGTTATCAGGGTTTCTGTTCTATTTATAACTTGAGTCATGTGACAACCAGTAAACGTTGTTGCCAAACCAGTTCTTTCAGTGTCCTCTTGATGACTCTCTTGGAAAAAAAACTGGTCCAACATTTCTTCAGTTTGACTATAAATTCCTCAAAACAAATCTTAACAAAAAACTGAAGCACTTCCATATCACTAATAGCAATCAATCAATTATTCCACAACAGACCCAGGCAAGAGGCAAGGAAAAGTCCAGTGGTGGAGAACTTTAGGAAAGTTACTTCTTACCATACACCATGTTTCAAACTAGTCATATGTATCCCGAAATGTTATTTTCTGAACATCTCAGTGTCGCCGTGGCTCAATGGGTAACGCTCTCGTTTCTGTGTCACAAGGTTGTGCATTTGAGTCCCACTCCAGAGACTCAAGTTTAGAATCTATGCTAACATTCAAGTGAAGTATTACTGGACTGCTACATTGTTGGAGGAGTTGTCTTTCAGAAAAGACATTAAACCGAGGCCCTATCTGCTTTCTAAATTGGACTAAAAGATCCCATGACACTGTTTTGAAGAAGAGCAAGGGAGTTATCCCTGGTGTCCTGGTCAATATTCTTCAGTCAATAGCACATTTGTTACAGCCTCAGTGAGACTGTTGACGTTAAAAATACGAGATATGAACCCCCAGCCCAATTTAAAGAATTGCATGACAAAATTTCACATTTTAAGACTTGTGTTATATCAACTATATTAAAAGAAATTCACAAGTCATACTTTGTAAGTAGCTGATATCCCAGATTGCAAAGAAAGATATTTTCCTTACTTATTAAAATACTTTAAAACTTCACACCTTACTTATGTGTTACACAGTCCTCTTTGATGACAAAATCTTTGCAGTTAAAAGTCCCAAACTCCTCCCAGTCGCAATAGGTTGGACCTCTCAGACCTTTTCAAAATTAGTGTCCTCTTTTCTCACTTCTCCAAGCATTTCCAACCTGGACATCCATGAGTGAGACAATTCCTGATGATCCTGTTGGTCTTTTCCTTCTCTGCAAGCCTTAACTTTCAAAACAGGTTCAGGTCTTCGCAGCCTTTCGCTGTATCAGGCTTCTGAGAGCAGGTGTTCCCTCTCTCGAGGCTGCCATTGCTGCTTATTTTCCTTTCTTGCAGCCTGCTCTGAGGCTGCCACCGCTGGTCTTCTGTACGGCCTGTCTGCCTTCAAAAAAACCTGTTAAATTTATCTAGAATCAAACATCAATAGCTCATTGTCCTTTTCCAATATGCAAAGTCCAGAAGTCTGGTTTCATATAACCACCTGGGCCTTCATTACCCCCCAATCATTCTGGTTACTCTCTTCTGTATCCTTTCAATAACTGCAATATCCTTTCTGTAAAATGGTGACCAGAACTGTACACAGTATTCCAAGTGCAGTTGCACCAATGATTTATAGAGTGGCAGGAGTACCACACTATTTTAGCTTAATATTGACCTTTTAATTGATCCCAACATCTGACTTGCTTCACACATTTGCCACTGAGCATTGTTGTCAGAGATTCAAACTATTGTCAATCAGGACCCCTAGATCACTTTCATTTTCCATATACATTATTTTCGTATGTGTAAGATATGTATAGTGTACCTATAATGTGTATATGTATATATGCATATTTGTATAAATATATTAAACTTACAATATATTGGCCCGTCTAAAATTTCATTAAAAAATACCAGAGATTTTACAGTTTGTAGCAAGACTGGGCTTTACTTCTATCATAATATATTAATAGGCAATTGCATGGATCCCAGTGTGACACCATATTTAAATAACTCATGAACTTGCCTGGGCAAACAATCTGAGCCTTGTAGTCTGTGTGTAATGCAGTCAGGACCATTCATCATTTAAGTCTGATAATTGGTATCCTTCATTATTCTGTGGAAAATGTATCTCAGAAAAACTGAGACCCACAGTTACATACGAGCATTAGGAGCAGGAGTAGGCCTGGTCTGCCATTCAACAAGATCATGGCTGATCTGATTGTAACCTCAACTCCACATTCCCGCCTACCCCCAATAAACTTTCATCCCCTTGCTTATCAAGAATCTATCTACCTCTGTCTTAAAAATATTCAAGGACTCTTCCTCAAAAGGCGGTGGAAGTAGAGTTCCAAAGACTCACGATCCTCTGAGAGAAAACTTTTCTCCTTATCCCTGTCTTAAATAGGCCCCCAAATGCTAGATTCTCCAACAAGAGGAAACATCCTTTCCACACTCCTGCTCCTAATTTGTATGCTCTTATGTAACTGTGGGTCTCAGTTTTTCTGAGATGCATTTTCCACAGAATAATGAAGGATGCCAATTATCAGACTTAAATGATGAATGGTCCTGGCTGCATTACACACAGACGACATGGCTGAGATTGTCAAGACCCCTCAGAATCTTGTATGTTTCAATCAAGTCGCCTCTTACTCTTCTAAACTCCAGCTGATACAAGCCTAGCCTGTCCAATCTTTCCTCATAAGACAACTCGCCCCGCCCATTCCAGGTATTTGTCTAGTAAATCTTCTCTGAACTGCTTCCAACGCATTTGCATCCTTCCTTAAATAAGGAGAACAATACTGTACACAAGACGCCAGATGTGGTCTCACCAATGCCCTGTATAGCTGAAGCATAACCTCCCTACTTTTGTATTCAATTCTCCTCACAATAAATGATTATATTCTATAGGCTTTCCTAATTACTTGCTATACCTGCATACTAACCTTTTGTAATTCATGCACGAGAACACCCAGATCCCTCTGGATCTCAAAGCTCTGAAATTTCTCCCCATTTAGATAATATGCTTTTTTATTCTTCCTGCCAAAATGGACAATTTCACATTTTCTCACCTTATACTCCATTTGCCATATCTTTGCCCACTCACATTATCTATCTATATTCCTTGTAGCCTCCTTATGTCATCTTCACAATTTACTTTCCTACCTATCTTTGTGTCATCAGAAAATTTAGCAACCATACCTTTAATTCCTTCATCTAAGTCATTTATATAAATTGTAAAAGGTTGAGGCCCCAGCACTGATCCCTGTGACACACCACTCGTTACATCTTGCCAACTAGAAAATGACCCATTTATGCCTACTCTTTGTTTCCTATTAGCTGGCCAATCTTCTATCCATGTAAATATGTTACCCCCTACACCACGAGCTTTTATTTTCTGCAATAACTTTTGACGTGACACCTTATCAAATGACTTCTGGAAATCTAAGTACAGTACATCCACTGGTTCCCCTTTATCCACAGTATATGTTACTTCTTCAAAGAACTCCAATAAATTGGTTAAACATGATTTCCCTTTCACAAAACCATGTTGACTCTGCCTGATTACCTTGAATTTTTCTAAGTGCCCTGCTATAACATCTTTAATAATAGCTTCCAACATTTTCCCCAAGACAGATGTTAAACTAACTGGCCTGTAGTTTCCTGCTCTCTGTCTCTGTCCCTTTTTGAATAAAGGAGTTATAATGGGCTATTTTCCAATCGAATGGAACCTTCCCCGAATCTAGGGAATTTTGGAAAATTAAAACCAGCGCGTCAACTATCTCACAAGCCATTCTTCTAAAGACCCTATGATGAAGTAAATCAGGACACAGGGACTTGCCAGCCCACAGCTCCTTCAATTTGTTCAGTGCCACTTCCCTGGTGATTGTAATTTTCTTGAGTTTCTCTCTCCCTTCCATTTCCTGATTTATAGCTGTTTCTGAGATGTTGTTTATATCCTGGTGAAGACCGATGCAAAAAACCTGTTCAATTCATCTGCCATCTCCTTATTTTCCATTATTAATTCCCCAGACTCACTTTCTATAGGATAAATGCTCACTTTGTTAACTCTTTTAATTTTTAAATATCTATAGAAACTCTTACTGTCTGTTTTTATATTTCTATTTAGCTTTCTCTCATACTTTAATTTTTCCCTCCTTTTAATCTTTTAGTCATTCTTTGCTACTTTTTATATTCTGTCCAATTTTCTGACCCACCCATTTTTGCACAATTATATGATTTTTCTTTAAGCTTGATACTATCTTTAACTTTTTTAGTTAACCATGGATAGTGGGTCCTCCCCTTGGAAATTTTCTTTCTTGTTGGAATGTATCTATTCTGTGTATTCAGAAATATCCCCTTAAATGTCTGCCACTGCATCTGTATTGACTATCCCTTAACCTACTTTGCCCGTTCACTTTAACCTGCATGAACATCATATTACATGAAATATAGAGTTTATAAATAGAAATCACTTTATTTTGGGGTTTTTTGTTTACCATTTTCTTTCTCTACAGGAAGTTCAAGAGCTGGCCTTCTCCATCCTTCATGACCCCGATGAGGCCCTGAACTTCATCGCCCCGAACAAATATGAGGTAAATGATCATTATTTGATGCAAGGCTTGATAGAGAAGGTGGTCAAGAGCAAAACCCACTCTTGACTGTATAATCACAGTGAACCTGTTGGGCTGAATTTTACAATTTTTCCAAAACGGCAGGGCGCCTGCGCGGGACTTGCACCACAGAGCCGCCACGATATTATATGCGACAGCTTATTTACGTGGCTGGGCCGGACTGTCCCCATGACGTGCAGGGGGCGGGCGTTCCATCCCCGGCAACAGCGTCCGGCGCCGTTTTTAAAGGGCTTTCAGCCTTTCAATGTAAGTTTTAAATTTTTAAAGAAACCTGATTATAAAAAACTGAATAAAATTATCGCAACCCTCTCCCACCACCACCCCCCAATGACCTTAAAATTTATTACTTGCCATAACCCCCCAACAAAAAAAACTTACCTTGCGATCCTGACCTTCCCCCCGCCACACCCCAAAGTTAATGAACTATGAACTTTACTCCTTCCCAACACCCTCTAGATCAATCAAAAAAAGATTTGACCCCGCTTCCCCATCCCCAGTTCTGAAAACTTACCTCCTCACCCCTCCCCACCAGTGTTGCTCTACACTTCACTGGTTGGAGTTCGGATGGCACGGGAGTGCCAGCCAGCCGCTGACCATAATATCGGAACGGGGCAGCCGTGCAACAAGGTAAGTAATTATTCGTTCGTTAGCATCCATTAACATATTTCAAATTTGGTCCCATCACCAAGTGATGGGGGAGTGGGCTGTCCGAAGGCCTCGCCACCACTGGTAATATGGGGCGGGGCCTTCCTGACGTCAAGGCCCATGCCGGTAGAGGCCTGCTACCTGACCCGGACCCGACGACGTGTCTGGTCGGGCCCAGCTTTGTGGTCCAGTTTTCGGGCTCAGCCGGGCTAAGTACAAGTTGGGTCGGGTCAGGCCGGACACACACACGGTAAGTGCTCTGCTGATAAGTATTCAAAATAAAAAACTTAGCTGAGCTGGGAGTCTGAGACAAAACTGAGTCTGTGCAGTGAGCGAGTGACGTCACTGTGACGTCATCATGCATGTGCTGCAGGTTCGGTGTCAGGAAGGCAAGTAAAGGGATGGTCGAGTCGGGTCAGGGTCAGGTCGGGCCTAGGGCTAAATCAGAGGGACTCGGGCCAGGTCCGGGTCCACTGTGGTTCGTTCGGGTCAGGTTCTTTTTTCCGGTTCTGAACAGGCCTCGACATGGCGGGCCTCTTCCAGAGGCATTTCCCGGGTCCCCCGCCATGACCCCCGACGTTGGGGGGACCGGTAAAATTCTGCCCGTTATCTTCCATGTCGCATAGCTAGTATTATCTGGAAGGCTAGTTCTGTTGATGTGCTGCACAGCACTCCATCTTAAAGGGTCTAGTGCTTGATTTGCTGTGGAATTTTCTTCTTTGCATATGCTGTATTATGTCCTTTTTATACTCCTGCATCACCACACCTCTCCTCTCCTGAAGATGCTGTCATACAGTTTCACAGTCTAGTTGCCATCTAGGACCTTGCCTAGGTGGTCACTGGTTGTGAGTCTTGACGGTGGGTGTCAGCAGGCCCACCATGGTGGGGTCATCACAGTGAAGCCTGATCCTGTTTTCACCCAGTGCCCACACCTGTGCACTTTTAGCAGAGGTACTGGATAGTGACCAGAAGTGGGAATTCCATCCCTCCCATAATCCCTGCTACCCGCCGATGGGCACTGAGGCCAACTATAACACACCTCTTGCCAATTCTGCTGAGATGAGCTAACTCAGCTCAGTGTGGATCAAACCTGGGATCTCGGTGGTCTGTATAGCTCAGCCACTCTCTGGATATACTCACTATTAGTGGATTTCCCTGACTCCAACCTTTTTAAAAGTGCTGGTATCTTTGATGTGGTTTTGTCCACATTGAAACTGCTGGCTCAAAATAGCACAAATTGAAGTAGCTTTTCATCAGAGGATAACTCAAAGTATATTCCTGTAGAAACAAATGAGAGTTATTTGCACACAAATAATTACCTTAGTATTAAGGTTTCCCCATTTAATGCTGTTAAGGTAAACTTGATTAACAAAGGGCCTGCAAGTCAAAGGTTATTGGCAAAACAAATGTTGCAGAAAACCACGACTCTACTTCTGTTGGTAGGGGAATTGCCTGAAAAACTCAATGCAGAGAATTAAAAACTGCAAAGCTGGAAATGCACAGCGGGTCCGTCTGCATCTGAGAAGATAGGGTCATATTGAGTACAGAGCATTCGTTTGAAAACTGTAAGAAGAGAGGCAGGTGAGCCCCAGTACAGGCCTGTCAATACAAAGGGCAGATTAACTGCTATTGTTTGAGCTTTCACCGAGTATTTTTAGCTTGAGCTCCATAGGCTGAGTCAACTGTAAACTGAAACTTGCACCCTTATGTATGCTGTGAATGGGGTAGCATGCAACTGATCTAACAAATACCCTTCAAATAAGTTATTACACAATCTCTCCTGTCCACTCTGAAAGGTTGTATATACCACAGAGCTGGGTTTAAGCTAAGTTTCGGAAAGCATTAGATAAGTTACTACATAAGAGATGTGAAAATGAAGGAACATGCTATTAAAGAGATGGATAGAGGGAAGGTTAGGAGACTGAAAACAGATGATAAAAATTAATGTCAAGTTTTACTGATTGTGGACAATGGTATGCTATCAAACTTTTTTTTGTTTTAAGTTATTTACATAAATGATTCAGACATAGGCACAAGATGAAATTTGCTGATTATATCAAATTAAGAGGCATGCAGAATTGTTCACAAGAATGTAGGAATTACGACAAGACATGGACAGGAGTGGGAAGGTAGGTGGCAAATGCAATTACAGTGCAGAGAAATATGAAATAGTACATGCAGGAGGAGAGCCTGACTGAGGAAGGCCATTCAGTGTTTCAAGCCTGCTCCACCATTCAGTTAGATCATGGCTGATCTATATCTTAACTCCATCCTCCCGCTTTGGTTCTAAAAACCTTATATCCTTGCCTAATAAAAATCAATCAAACTCCGCTTAGCAATTTTCAATTGACCCATCCTCAACGGTCTTTTGGATGAGACAGTTCCATATTTCTACTATCCTTTGTGAAGAAGTGCTTCCTGACATCACCCGTGAAAGACCTAACTCTAATTTTAAAATTGAATCACCTTGTTCTGGACTCCACCACCAGAGGAAAATGTTTCCTTATCAAATCCTTTAATCCTCTTATACACCTCAATTAGATCACCCCTTGATACAATCATGACAATCATAGCTATGAGGGAGGATGATATGCTAGAAGGATCATCAAATAAGGCCATATAGTTTGAACTGAGAAACAAAAAGGGGCAATCACACTGCTGAGAATATACTATAGAACCCCAAACAATTAGAGGGAGATAGAAGAGCAAATATGTAGGCAAATTGCTGAGAAGTGCAGAAATAATTGGTGGATTTTCCCAGGCAAGGCAGGCAGGTTTGGGTGTGTGAGGGAAGTTAGATCCCCTAAAAGTGACGTCGGGTTGGGATCTCGACAACATCCCGCCCTCTTTCAATGGAACGGGATTGAAGGCGAGCGGGAAGCCCTGTGCAGCTGTCGGGTAAGTAATTAAAATAATCAAATAGACCATTAAGTACCGTATTAACACTCAAATTTGGATTCAACAGCCAGGGCACCTGTTTCCTGACCTGTCAGCATGGTCACTGAGGCATGGCCACAGTGGGGAGTACTTCTTCAGTGAAACTGACAGGCTGGGAGGGCTTCAATCAGTGAAACTGAAGGGTTCCAGCCATGGCCAAGTGAGAGGCTGCTGCTCAGAGCACTCCTTCTCAGAGAGAGTGCTTTCACTACTGGAGATCTGATTGCCAAATTCTTGGAAGGCACTTCACTTGTCTTGCACTTCACTCAGCTGCACTTCCTGCTGCTTGCCTTCACCACGACGTGGGAGCATCTTGTTCAGCCGGTTTTGCTGAGATGTGATTTAACAAAAGTTGACTGGAAACAGTTACTTGATGTTAAATCAGTGTCAGGAGCGGTGGGACGTATTCAAGGAGGAGATAGATAGAGATTCAGAACAAATATGTTCCCAGAAAATAAAAGGGTGGGACTCCCAAATCTAGACCCATTGATGTCAAAAGAACGCACATCGTAGGATAAGGCAAAAAAGGGAAGCTATGTTGTATATCTAGAAAATGCAGGGATGAAATTAAAAAGTAAATTAGGAAAACAAAGAGGGCATGAAAAAATATTGGCGATTAAAATCAAAGAAAACACAAAAGTCTTACAAATACGTAAAGAGCAGGGGGATAACGAAGGAAGGAATAGGGCCGATTAGAGATCAAAAAGGTAACTTGTGTGTGGAGGCGGAAGACGTGGGCACGGTTCTTGATGAATACTTTGAATCTGTCTTCAGAAAAGATGGAACCATAGAAAAATTACAGCACAGAAGGAGGCCATTCAGCCCATTGTGTCTGCACCGGCCAAAAAATCTAGCCGCCCAATCTAATCTCACCTTCCAGTACCTGGTCTGTAGCCCTGCATGTTACAGCACTTCATGTGCATGTCCAGGTACCTTTTAAATGAGTTGAGGGTTTCTGCCTCCACCACTGTTCTTGGTAGTGAATGCCAGACACCCACCACCCTCTGGGTGAAAAAGTTTTCCCTCATGTCCCCACTAATCCTTCTACCAATCATCTTAAATCTATGCCCCCTGGTAATTGACCTCTCCACTAGGGAAAGCAGGTCCTTCCTGTCTATCTAGGCCCCTCATAGTTTTGTACACCTCAATTAAGTCACCCCTCAGCCTCCTCTGTTCTAAGGAAAACAACTCGAGCCGATCCTATCTTTCCTCATAGCTGCAATTTTCAAGCCCTGGCAACATTCTTGTAAACCTTCTCTGTACTTTTTCCAGAGCAATTTTGACCTTCCTGTAATGTGGTGACCAGAACTGAACACTATATTCCAGGTGTGGCCTAACCAGTGTTTTATACAACATTACATCCCTGCTTTTGTATTTAATACTTCAGCCAATAAAGAAAAGCATTCCATATGCCTTCTTCACCACTCTATCTGCCTGGCCTGCCACCTTCAGGGACCTGTGGACATGCACGCCAAGGTCTCTCACTTCTTCTACCCCTCTCAATATCTTCTCATTTATTGTGTATTCCTTCGCTTTGTTTGCCCTCCCCAAATGCATTACTCTGGATTGAATTCCATTTGCCACTTTTCCGCCACTCAACCAAACCATTGCTATTATTTTGGAGTCTACAGCTATCCTCTTCACTATCAACTACATGGCCAATTTTTGTGTCATCAAATTTCCCAATCATGCCTCCCACATTTAAGTCCAAATCATTAATATATACCACAAACAGCAAGGGTCCCAACACTGAGCCCTGTGGAACGTCACTGGAAACCCCTTTCCATTCGCAAAAACATCCGTCGACTACTACCCTTTGCTTCCTGTCACTGAGCCAATTTTGGATCCAACCAGCCACATTCCCCTGTATCCCATGGGCTTTCACTTTTCTGACCAGTCTGCCATGCAGGACCTGGAGTGATGCAAAGTTAAGGAGGAGGTGTGTGAATTATTGGATGGGATAAATATAGTGAGAGAGGAAATATATTAAGGGGTTCAGCATCTTTGAAAGTGGATAAATCACAAGGCTCAAATGAAATGTATTCCAGGCTGTTAAGTGGAGCAAGGGAGGAAATAGTGGAGGCTCAGACCATCATTTTCCAATCCTCTCTGGCTACAGGCGTAGTCCCAGAGGACTGGAGAATAGCTAATGTTGTATTGTTTAAAAGGGAGGAAGGGACAGGCTGAGTAATTACAGGCCGCTCAGCCTAATCTCGGTGGTGTGCAGATTGTTGGAAAAATTTCTGAGGGATAGTATAAATCGACATTTAGAAAGGCATGGATTAATCATGAACAGTCAGCATGAATTTGTTAAGGGCAGGTTGTGTCTGACTAACTAGATTAAATTTTTTGAGGTGGTAACGAGGGTAGGATGTCTGATGTAGTCTATGTGGATTTTAGCAAGGCTTTTGACATGGTCCTACGTGGCAGACTGGTCAGAAAATTAAGAGCCTATGGGATCCCAGGGCAAGTGACCAGTTGGATCCAAAATTGGCTCAGTGGCAGGAAGCAAAGGGTAATGGTTGACGGGTGTTTTGTGACTGGAAGGCTGATTCCAGTCAGGTTCTGCAGGTCTTAGTACTAGGTCCCTTGCTTTCCATGGATATATTCATGATTTAGATTTCAATGTAGGGGCCATGATTAAGAAGTTTGTAAATGATTCAAAAATAGGCTGTGTGATTAACAGTGAGGAAGAAAGGTATTAATAGGAGGGTCAGATGAGCAGAAAAGTGGCAAATGGAATTCATTCTGGAGAAATGTGAGGTAATATATTTGGGGAGGGAAAACAAGGCAAGGGAATACACAATAGATCATAGGATACTGAAAAGTATCAGAGGTACTTTGGGGTGTATGTCCACAGATTCCTGAAGGTGGTTCAGCATATGGGACATTTTCCTTTATTAGCCGAGGCATAGAATATAAAAGCAGGGAGGTTATGCTAAAACTGTATGAAACATTAGTTATTCTACAGCTAGAGTACTGCATACGGTTCTGGTCACCACATTACAGAGACTACAGAAGAGATTTTATGGCACTGTTGCCAGAAATGGAGAATTTCAGCTATGAGGGAAGATTGAATAGGCTGGGGTTGTTTCCTTTGGAACAGAGGAGGCTGAGGGGAGATTTAATTGAAGTGTATAAAATCGAGGGACCTAGATAGAGTGCATAGGAAGGACCTATTTCTGTTAGTAGAGAGGTTAATAACCAGGAGGCATAGATTTGAAGTAATTAGCCAAAGGTTTAAAGGGAATTGAGAATTTTTTTGTCACCTATAGGGTGGTGGGGATCTGGAACTCACTGCCTGAAGGGGTGGTATGAGCAGAACTGCTCATCGCATTTTAAAATACTTGGATATGCACTTGAAGTGTCATAATCTACAGGGCTATGGACAAAGAGCTGGAAAGTGGCATTAGGCTGGATAGCTCTTTTTTAGCTGGCAGACATGATGGGCCGAATGGCCTCCTCCTTCTGTGCCATATATTTTCTGTTTAATCTTCTATACTCCAGGGAATACAAGCCTAGTCTACGCAACCTGTCCTCATAATTCAACCCTTTTAGCTCAGGTATAAATCTGGTGAATCCTTATGGGGTGTGGTGCTCAGAACTGAGTACAGTACTCGAGATGCGTTCTAACCAGAGTTTCCACCCTTTTGTATTCCAACCCCCTTGAGAAAAAGGCCAACACTTATTTGCCTTTTTAAATGTTTTTTTATACCTAGCCATTAGTTTTTAGTGATTATTGTACATGTACCCAAAATATCTCTACTTATCCACAGTTATGAGCTTCTTACTATTTAAAAGATACTGATTTATCTTCCTTCAATATAAAATGGATGACCTCACACTCCACCCCCACCTTTTGCATAAAATTCAACACTTTCCAACTCTTCACGAGCTATTAAACCGATTAACTGCTGCTTTGTACAAGTAAGTATTACATTTGAGCTTTGCCTATTCTGCTACATCCTCCCCACCTTAATCATTAGGTTTATGACCTAGGGAAATGTTGAAGGGTTGAAGAGGCAGAAAGCAGTGACTGTGCAAGACACCGAGAAAGGTGAAGAAAGGTAGGGTGTGATTAGGAATTTGAAAGACAGAATTACAAAAATAGTGAAAGTTGGGCAACTGCCAAGGTGATTATGGGACAGTTAAATGCTAAGTAGGATAATTGTCATCAATTACTGTTTAAACAGATGGTGCAACAAGAATAAAATAGAATCCCTGCAGTTCATATTGAGCTATGTTTGTACATGATGAAGTTGTATTGAGAAGGCAGAACTTTCACAAAGAAAAGAAAATCTTGCATTTATACAGAGGGCATAATTTCAAAGTTTGCAGCTGTCAAAAATCTTGGAATTGAAGACAATAGTGGAGGATAGCAGCAGAATTCAGGAGGATATTGACGGGTGAAATGGTTAGAATCGTAAAATCAGAGAAAGTTGACGGCACAAAAAGAGGCCACTTGGCCCATCATGTCTGTGCCGGTCAAAAAAGATCCACTCATTTTAATCCCACCTTCCAGCATTTGGTCCGTAGCCCTGCAGGTTACGGCACTTGAGGTGCATATCCAGACTACTTTTTGAATGAGTTGAGGGTCTCTGCCTCAACAACCCTTTCAGGCAGTGAGTTCCAGACCCCCACCACCCTCTGGATGAAAATATTTTTCCTCATCTCCCCTCTAATCTTTCTACCAATCACTTTAAATCTATGCCCCCAGTCACTGACCTCTCTGCTAAGGTAAATAGGCCCTTCGGCTCCACTCTATCCAGGCCCCTTAAAGTTTTGTACATTTCAATCAGGTCTCCCCTCAGCCTTCTCTGTTCCGAGGAGAACAATCCCAGCCTATCCAATCTTTCCTCATAGCTGCATTTTTCCAGTCCTGGCAACATCCTGATAAATCTCCTCTGTACCCTCTCCCGTGCAATTACATCCTTTCTGTAATGAGGTGACCAGAACTGCACACGGTACTCAAGTTGTGGCCGAACCAATGAGTTACACAGTTCCAGCGTAACCTCCCTGCTCCTATATTCTGTACCTCAGCTAATAAAGGAAAGGATTCCATATGCCTTCTTAACCACCTTAAAAACCTGTCCTGCTACCTTCAGGGATCTGTGGACATTCACTCCAAGGTCCCTCACTTCCTCTACACTTCTCAGTTTTTTCCATTAATCATGTATTCCTTTGCCTTGTTTGACCTCCCCAAATGCATCACCTCACACTTATTCGGGTTGAATTCCATTTGCCACTTTTCTGCCCATCTGACCAGACCATCAATATCGTTCTGCAGCCTACAGCTATTCTCCTCGCTGTCTACCACATGGCCAATTTTAGTGTCATCTGCAAACTTCTTGATCATGCCCCTTACATATGTAACAAAAAAGCAGGGGACCCGGTACTGAGCCCCGCGGAACACCACTGGAAACAGCCCTCCAGTCGCAAAAACACCCATCAACAATTACCCTTTGTTTCCTGCCACTGAGCCAATTTTGTATCCACCTTGCTACATTTCCCTGAATCCCATGGGATTTTATTTTCTTAATCAGTCTGCCATGTGGGACCTTGTCAAAAGCCTTGCTAAAATCCATGTAGACCACATCAACTGCACTTCTCTCCTCTGTCTTCCTTGTTACTTCAAAAAATTCAATGAAGTTGGTCAGACAAGATCTTCCCTTAACAAATCCATGCTGACTATTCTTGATTAACCTGTGCCTTTCTAAGTGACTTTGTTTATCCTGTCTCTCAGAATAGATTCGAATAATTTGTCCATTACTGAGGTTAGACTGACTGGCCTGTAATTATTCGGTCTATCCCTCGCTCCCTTTTTAAATAGACACATGGCAGATGAAATTTAATGCAGATAAGTGTGAAGTGATGCATTTTGGCAGGAAATGAGAGGTAATATAAATTAAATGGTACAGTTTTAAAGGGGATACAGGAACAGAGAGACTTGGGGTTCACATACACCACCCTTGAAGATGGCAGGAAAAGCTGACAAAGCTGTTTTTTGTTATAAAAAAAAAACCAGATCCTTGGCTTTATAAATAGAGGCATAGAATATAAAAACCGACAAGTTATGTTAAATCCTCTATAAAACACCGGTTAGACCTCAGCTAGAGTATTGTGTCCAGTTCTGGATACCACATCTGAGAAAGGACATCAAGGCCTAGAAGAGGGTGCAGGGGAGATCTACTAGAATGGTACCAGGGATGAAGGACTTCAGTTATCTGGAGAAACTGGGATTGTTCTCCTTAGAGTGGGAAAGGTTAAGGGGAAATTTAATAGAGGTGTTCAAAACTATTTTGGGTTTTGATAGAGTTAATAGGGAGAAACAGTTTCCACTGGTAGAACGGTTGGTAACCAGAGAACACCAATTTTAAATAACTGGCAAAAAAGCCAGGAGGAAGATTAGGAGAAATTTTTATTCAGCAAGTTGGTATGATCTGGAATTGCACTGCCTGAAAGGGCGGCTTTCAAAAGGAAGTTGGATTGCTACTTCAAAAAGAAAAAAATTGCAGGTCTATGGGAAAGGAGTGGGACTAATTGGTAGCTCTTTCAGAGAGCTGGCACAAGTATGATAGGCTGAATGAATGCAAGGAAAAAGGATGCAAGTGTTTGGTGGAAGTTGTTTACAGACCTGATAGCAATGATAAAGTAGTGGAATTCATAAACATGGAGATTAGAGAGGTAATAATGGGAGACTTTAATTTTCACATAGACTGGGAGAAACTCAAACATTTCAAGTTCCAAATGTAGTGAATTTCTTGAGTGTATTTGAGACTGTTTTCTGGAATAATGTGTTCTTGAACCAACAAGAGAACAGGCCTCATTAGATTTAGTGGTAACTAATGAGTCTGAATTAACAGTGAGGAAACCGCTAGCTAACAGTGGCCATAACTTGATTGAATTTGATTTTGGATTTGAGCAGGAGAAGGGTGAGTCATGAACTAAGGTTTGAAATTTAGGTAAGACAGACTTTAGAGGGATGAAGCAAAAATTGACAATGGTTGACTGGGTGGAAGCATTAATGAATACAAGTACAGATGTGCAGCGGGAGGTGTTTAAAGAAGTATTTGGTAGAATACATGACCTAAATCCCCTAAAGGGCAAGAGCTCTACTTGCATAATTAAACAAATTGGTCAACAAAAGGTCTGAGCAAGGGAAGTGTGAGATTGTATAAGCCCTTTCTTTTAGTTTTATACTAAGACCAAAGAACAGTAGAAGTCCCACAGATTGGGAGAGATATAAAGAGCAGCAAAGGAAGACAATGAAAATTGTAAGAGCTACACAAAGGGAATGAGAAAAAAACTCTTCCAATTCAAGAATTGTCCCCTTGGATTGGAAAATGGCCAATATCATTCCACTATTTAAGGGTAAAAGAGAGACCAAGTATAAGCCTATTAGTCTAATGCTTGTTGTGGGGAAGTTATTAGAATCTATTATTGGGAGCAGAGTGACTGAGCACTTGGACAAACATGAACTGGTCAGAGAGCCAGCATAGATTTGTAAAAGGTCTAACCATTGTTATGACCAAAGCGGGAGGAGTGCACTGTTTATTCAATCCCACTTCTCAACAGGTAAGAACATCTATTTAAATTTTCCCACTTACCGAAACCGTCAATCCGACACTCTATTTTTATCCCAGAATAAGGCACACGAATCAGGTTTCTTTAATAAACAACTAAATTATCTTTTTATTATAAACCAGTTCTTAACCAATAATGAAGTAAACATATACGCGAATTGAAATATTAAAGCCCCTTATTTTATCCTAGCCCCCTCTCTCTCACACACACACACACACACACACACACACAACCATTAACGGGAAAAAGGGGATTTTTGTTTCCAGCTGTTACAAGGAAATAGAAGGAATGAAACACAACTTATACTGAATAGAAGATATGGAGGTCCTTTGTTTTCAGGTCGAATAGGCGGCTGCCAGTAGGAATCTTTCCAGGCGATGTTGATGAACAGTCTGGGTAGGCTTTCAAGAAATGCAGCCACAGAAGGCTTCACGTAGGTCTTACATCAGGCATGCAGCAACAAAGGTTTCAGTTCTCTCATATTCGATGCAAAGTTCTTTTAAAGATGCAAGGTTTCTGCAAACGTTCAGGATTTCTTCAAAATACAGGAGGCAACAGTACAGCTTCATACAGGATTTGCTTTTCAAGAGCAGGGATTCTTCAAAGAGAGGTAACAGTTATCTGGGTTTTCTTCTGTTCTCTTTACGGGTCAATAAGCCAACTCCAACTGCCTATATTTAGCCAAATCAGCTGGCTTTTTCTTTTAACAATTCAAAATGAAACTAACTGTTCAGCAATCCTGTGACAGCCATAAATTGTGGTCTGTCATTTCCTTGTAAACATCTGTCCCTTCAGCTCAGAACACAGCCCCCTGTTGGGTTCTTTGCAAACATGTGCCTTCTAGTAAAAACTTGTTTACTGGTCAACCTTTGGTTGACCTTTGTTTTTTAAAAAAAACACCCACAAAGTTCAGCAATCTCCAGATGTTACAATGTCCAAAATTCAACTATAATTTCTTTAAACATATTTTACAAAGATAAACAGAAGCTCTCCCGTAACACCATCATAGTTAAATGTTTGAAGGCGGTAGCTAACACGGTAGATAAGAGAGTGTCTGTAGATGTTATTTTTATAGACATCTGGAAGACATTCGATAAGAAGAAACAGTTTACAAAAATGAGAGCACATGGAATTGGAGGCAATAGGCAGGCAATTGGTTAGAAGGTAAGAGACAGAGTATGGATAAGGGTTATGTACCCCAATTGGCAGGGTGTGACTAGTAGCGTCCCCCAGAGGTCTGTCCAATTGCCTGATCTTTTCACTATATTTTTAAATGACTTTGAGGAAAGAATAAAGAACCATATACAAGTTTGATGATAATATTGGGTTAAGTGACACAAATAGTGTAAATCAGAGCAAAATTTGCAGTGAAATATTGATAGATTAAGTGAATGGTGTGAGGAAAACCACACCTGCCAAGAATGAAGCATATTAATTTTGTCATATGGAACACTAATTGTAAACTCTTACTGGACTGAAAACATAGCTGCACCTACATTCTAAAAGGATAGTGGCTGGAAACATTTGCATTCTAAAAGACAGTTATCTGGTGAAGACAATGGAACTGCTCCCTGATTTAATTAACCAAATGGATTTGGATCAAAAGACATTGGATGTGTGAAAGTCAGCATTCCAGCCCCCTACTGAGGATATCTACCAAGATTGAAAGAGTCCACAAAACCTCGCCAGGCAGGTTGGTCCAAAAAGGGAGCTAATCACATGACTGGCCTGCTGGCCCGCGTTTGGTTTGAATTGTGACACAGGAAAAAAGCAGACTGCAACTGAACTTGAAGAGAGAGCATCTCTCAGTGTCTTTCTCTCACCCTCTCCTGCAAAGACAGGGACCCACAGAAGAAATGAAGCCTCGAGACTGAAAACCATCGAAACAAGTTTGAAAGCGTGTACTTGGCACCAACGAGACGGCAAGATTTAACTGCAACCAAAGGCTTTACATCAAACTCAAAAGACAGAAAATGAACTTCAGCTATTGCTTCAAACCTTTCCCTTTGATTCTTTGTCCTTTTCGGTCTCTATCTGCGTGTGTGTTTATTGCTTATGCATGCTAGCATGGTCGTGTTGCGTATTTCTAGTAGTTTTAACAGAATTTGTGTTTTAAGGTTAATAAACTTGCACCTTTCTTGCTTAAATCTAAGAAAACGTGTCTGGTTGATTTCTTTGCCATTATAATTGGGGAACAGTGAACAAGGATTCACTGAGGGGAAGCTAAAAATATGGTGTTTTTAAAAATTAAAGCCTGTTCCTGCCAAGCCAGGAAAAGGTTGAGAGGGAACTCCTAGACCCCTTTCTCACTTGGTCGTAATAATGGGCAAAATTGTGGCAGATTTATTTATTTATATTTATTTTATTTATTGAGTTCAATATGGAGAAGTGGCCACTTTGGACCTAAGAAAGATAGATCAGAGTATTTTCTAAATGGCAAGAAGCTAGGAACTGTGGATGAACAGAAAGATTTAGGGGCTCCAAGTACAGAAATCACTAAACGGTTGTGGAGAAGTACAAAAATAACTTTAAAAAGCAATGGAGTGTTGGCTTTTATTTCAAGGACTGAAATATGAAGGGGCACATGTTATGTTAGTCATAAAAAGCTCTGGTTAGACCCCATTTAGAGTACTCTGTTCATTTCTGATTACCGCACCCTATTTTGGTCTTGGATGGGATGCAACAGAGATTCACCAGAATGATACCGTGGCTAAGAGTGTTATCTTACAAGGACAGGTTGCATAGACCAGACTTTTATTCCCTTGAGTATAGAAAATTAATAGGAGCTATAATTTAAGTGTTTAAGATGATCAATGGAGTTGGTAGTGTAGTTAGAGAGAAATTATTTAGAAATTAGTAGAAGAGTCCAGAATAGTGGGGCATAACCTTAAAATTAGAGCTGTGCTTTTCAGGGGTGATGTCGGGAAGCACTTCTTCACACAGAGAGGAGTGGGAATGTGGAACTCTTCCCCCCAAAAAGGGGTTAGGTTGTTTGAAAATTTCAAAACTGAGATTGATGGGTTTTTGTTCGGATAAGGTATTAAGAAATACGGAACCAAGGCGGATAAATGGAGTTGCGGCACAGACCAACCATGATCTAATTGAATGGTGGAACAGGTTTGAGGGGTTGAAGTACTTTTGAACTGTAGTCACTGCTGTAATGTAGGAAATGTGGAAGCCTGTATTGTGCACAGCAAGGTCCCACAAACAGCAATGTGAATGATCAGGTAATCTGTTATAGTGATGTTAGTTGAGGGATAAATATTGGGCAGACACTTGGGGGAACTCCTGTGTTTCTCTGCTAATTGGTGCCATTGGATCTTTTGTACCCACCTGAGAGGGAAGAAAAGACATTGGTTTAACACCTCACCCAGAAGACACCTCTGACAGTGCAGCACTCCCTCAGTACGACACTGGAGTGTCGGCCTAGATTTTGTGTTCAAGGAATTCGGATGGGGAGTAGAGACGCTTACCAGATGCACCGATGAATAGCAAAGTCATTTTAGTAAAGAGTGACAAAGTAGTACATATGCTTGTACATGATACATATGGGTGGTCTTGTTTGAAACCAATTGCAATGGCAAATAAAATATTAGAGTACATATGTGAGTTGGAGTATAAATTGTCGGGGACCGCCTTGAAGTATCATCACCAGAATTGCTCATTTTAGCAATGAAAAGAGATGGATGCATTAGAAAGAGCACTGAATCTTGTGTGGAGAGGCTATTGAAGCTAAATAAATTCTCTGATGTTGTAAGACTTTGGAGTGGGGAGGAACGCTCAAGTTTTTGAAGAGGAGATAAGGATGATGTAGAGAGGTGCTCTGTTGTTGACCAGAAGAGAACATTTTAGGGCTTGTTCTATGACAGCACCCTACAGCAAGCCTTGCCCACTGGCCACACATACTGGGGAACTGTGAACTTGCTGCCCATGACCTTCCATCCCCGAAAATTAATGAACCACAAATCTTGGGCAGGACACCCATTATTTCCACATGCCTGGTGGATGAGGCTTCCACTAGTAGTGCTCATTCGTAAAATCAACCCTTATAAACCAAGTGACCACAAATCTAAATGGAAGTTTTCAAAATCTAAATACTGAGGGGGATTGCAGACAGTACTGTGAATTCAGACTCATTTAGAAAAATAAAAGGTTAGAATCCTGATTCAATAAGCCTATATAGACTTTACATCAAGGCTGAAGGAAGATCAAATTAACCTGAGCAATGAGACAAATTGGAGCAAGCTTGATTTTCTGTCTATTTTTTTTCTTGTAATCTTCAGTTTTAAAGTCTTCTGAGGATGTAACCTATGGAGTTGAATAATGTACATCATAACGAAAGATAAAAGAAAGTCTTACATTTATATGTTGCTTTTCATAATCTCTGGACTCCCTAAAGCACTATATAACCAAGTAAGTACTTTTGAAGTGAAGTCTCTGTTCAATATAGGAAACTTGGTAGCCAATATGCCCGCAACATATTGAGGAAATGATGGATAATCTGTTCTGGCTGAGGGAGTAAAAACTGGCTCGTACTCCCCTAACTCTGGTTTGAAAGAGTACCTTGGGAGCTTTATGTCTACCTAACAGGGCCTCGGTTTAGCATCTTATCTAAGTGACAGCACCTCTGACAATGTCGCGCTCCTTCAGTACAACACTGGAGTGGCATTCTGGGTTTTGTAGTAAGTCCCTGAAAGTTCTGTCTAATTTTTTGTCGGGGGGTGGTGGGATGGAGGATGGTGAAGAAAGATTTGGGAGAAAAATTTCAGAGTTTCTTTTTCAGAGTCTTTGCCCACACATGAATCTTTGGGAAGAGACTGTGATAGCACAAGCTGTATGCAATCCATTGACAGGAAGGGGATCACTGTCTCAAATCAGTTTTTCCCTCGTCCCAAGCTTTCCAAATTCCTTAACGTTCCATTTGTGTTTTCTGCAGTACTGTATCTGGACTGATGGACTAAATGCCTTGCTGGGGAAAGAGATGACCAGTGACCTGACCAAGAATGACCTGGATACTCTGCTGAGTATGGAAATGAAACTCCGCCTTTTGGACCTGGAGAACATACAGATTCCCGAGACACCACCTCCCATTCCTAAAGAACCTAGTAGTTATGACTTTGTGTATCATTATGGCTGAGCAGCAGGATGACCAGCACCTTGCAAGCACAAAAAACAATTTAAATATAAAAACAAAGCATCACCCAATGAGTAAAGATAACACCCTCTTCAACCAGGTGTTGGAGAGACTTGCCTCCATTGAGTAAAGCACTGTAAGCGGTGGGAAGGCAGCATTACAAGGAGCAATGGGCCAAACATGCTGTACTTCTACTCTTTTCTGGGTGTTTCAGACAGAATTTTGGGCCCTTTAGAAAGAATTCTGTATTTAATATTTTAGGCGGGTTTAAGAATTTGGTGGGTAATGTGATTTGGTACAGTGAAGTTTGTATGATGGTCAATAATAATTAGTGTTTTAGTAGGCCACCTGCTTTATGTAGATTTTTCACTGTATGCAGACAATCCTCTACAAATATTGTTCAACCCAATCGTTCCATTATGGGACAATGGATTGTGTTTGTATAATCTATGTTTTATATAGTATGTGTAAATGTCACCGAACATATATACCAGGAGAGTCTCCTGCAGTTTGTGAAACTTGCGAGTGCCTTCATGGCTGTCGCCCAGGAATACTTTCCACTTTTTTTTTCTTTTGAAAGCTCTCATTTTGAGCAGTGACACACCTTGAGAGAAACCTACTAACTTTATTCTCTTTTCTTTAATCACAGTTTATTCTCTTCCCCAAATCTCTGCTCCAACACCATCCCAGAGCTTGCAATTTGTGAAGTGAGGCCCATAGACACCTAGAGATGCAGCTCTGCAGATGAGGAGGAGGTAGCCATAAGTGGCCATTAACCTGTTTTATAAATATCACGGCTGCAATCCAATACCATTCATAAACTGCTCGAGCTTCACTTTCCACCTTCTGTGATTTGTGATATTGCTAGATTACAACGTTTAGCTAATTATCCCATGACTGTATAATTTGGATAGCCCAGGTGCAAATATCAGGGTGGTGTTGATGATGATTGTTCCATAGCACTAGTGGTGCTTTGGCAAAGATGCTCAGTAACCTCGCTGTTTCCTGCCTTTGCACCAATCTTTGATTTTCATTTGGAACCTTGTCATGGGCATTGAACTGAACAGGTACTTGAATGAGTTGGCTTATAGACATTGAATTGAAAGGTACTTAATTGATCTTGGTAAGGACACTGAACAGGTACATGAATGGACTAGATTACAGGCACTGAATTCAAAGGGTACTTGAAAGCATAGGCGAGGACACCGATTTAAACACTTCCTCAAATTGACTGGATTATAAAATACTGAAATCAATGAGTCACTTTTCTTTGAGCCATGGAATGAGAAGGGTCCAATATTGCTGTATCGAAGCTATCCATTTAATAATATATAGTTGGAATTATACAGCTTCCTTTGTATCCACAAGTATTATGAATCTTAAAATCATATCGGTGTGGATGGGGAGGGTGGTTATCATCCTCTCAGTAGCAAACCTGTGTTTTATTGAGTGACCCAAAAAAGGTGTCTTAACTGAAACACTGGCCTAATGCTCATATTTAAATGGATGACTGTATTCAAACTCTCTTTAATTATGGGATGCCAGGAGTTGAATTGGCTGGAGCAAATGGCACAATTTACATCCACTTCAAAACTTTGTACTGTTGCCTCATGCTGGCTTTTTTTTTACTTGGTGTGGTGACAATTGACTCTTTAAAGGGAAACCACGATGAGCTGCCAGCAGTGCATACAACTTCATCTCGTACTACAACTTCTCATCCATTATTTCCTAACTATGAGAATATGGTGCTTCAGATTTACAGCCTTTGTTGAGGTTAAGACTGCACTTTCTCTCTTCTAAAATAAGAAGTTTTAATGGCAGTTTATACTTGACACAAGGCATTTTATTGAGAAATATGTTTTATATTTAGAATGATTGGATAGTTTGGGACTGAGTCAGAAGCATCAGAATATAACATTTATACTTATTCAACACTTATAGATGCTGCACTAATGAATTAATGTTACCCGGTTGAGGAACAGATTATAGGTCAGCAGGATAGGAGGTAATATAGGCCATCAAACTAAGTCAGGATCTGCAACCCTATCCAAGAACATTTCAATTACACACTAGGAAGAGGCTTCCAAGTAAACAAATACAGGAAATTGTGCCTTTTAAGTAACTGAACTATAAAATGGATTGAATGTTAATGAGATACCATTGTTACATTGTTCCTATTGAAAGAAGTCTTGACACAGACGAGCATTGGACGTACCTAACGCATGCTGATTGGATCATTCTCGCTCCCAACATAACTATGTTAGATTTTAAAACAATCTATTCCAGTACAGTAAATATGGGCTGTAACTTCCTATGGATGAATGACAATCTGCAAGATGTAATCTTCTAATAAACATGATCAATATTGTTAAGGGAGAAGCGATGAAAGGAGAAACTGCAAATACTGAAAATAAGAAAAATGCTGGAAATCCAGTGCCAGGGTCACACAGTTTGAAAACACTGCAATGTTCTTGTCTCTATCAAATATGCATTGGATGAACCAAAACCATGTTCTCTACACCTCACCACAACCGACAAATGTATGCTTTACCGCGGCAGGACTGTGAGGTAAGTACAAGAGTGAATTATTGTTACCCAACTATTCAGCCATTATTGTGAGCTTAAGTACAAGTTGTTCCTAGTATTTGTTTTTACAGAAGCAGTCCACCATTTTAAAAAATAGGTTCACTCTTACAACTTTGCGACTTTCCTCTCCCATAAGTTCTGCTTTCTGGAAGGTGCAGCATCACAGCTGTTAATCCATTGTGGACTGGCTGAGTGCACTTTTGAGCTAGTAGGAATACTTGTGGAGACCACTGAAGATCCCTATTGATAAGGTGGGAAGCCTGAAGAGACCTGTAACGATCCCGCTGAAAATGGAAGTGATCTCTGAGTGTCGGTGAACATCATTTTGTAAATTAAACTTAACTCTCCCCAGGAGATTGAAATCAAAGGGCTCCTAGAGTTTATAAGCTCTAAATTTATTGATATCAAAAAACATTTAACAATTAATTGTGATCCTTCCATTGTAACAGTCCCAGATGAGTGATCTCTACTGTGATTTATGTGTGAAGCTATTTTTAATGTCATTTGGGAGAATATTTGTTGTACTGTTAATTGGTCGGTATTATAATGGCCGATTAAAAAAAAAAAATGAAATGGTAACATTTACACAATAAATGGAACAATGCTGCTGCAATAAGTCTTCATTTTTGTAAAGAAAACTAGGAAAACTCAGGAACCCTGCAGTCTGCACAGATCAGCTAGTGACGTTGGGATACTAGTGCAAGAGCTTAGTAGCAAATGTGAAAGTTCCATCAGTCCTGACTGAGTACTTTGCTTGGTCATCCTTTACAGCTAAAAGGATTGGCTTGATGCCCAATGTCACCTTGGAAAGGGTGAACAGTGTGCCATATCTTAAGTATGGGTATAGAATCTGCTCTGGACACATTCTGTAGAACCATATTAATCCATTTCAGGATCATAGTTCACTTAAGCCCCTATCTGCCCCATCCCCCTCCATCTTCTTTGCCATTATTTCAGGACATCTTTATGTTAAACATTTTATTTATTGGCTTACCTCCCTTCAACCCTTCATTAACATAAGCCAATTCAGAACACTGTGTTCAAAGTCTATCTCACGCAGCTCCACTATCTGGCAATACCCCAATAAATTAGCTTCATGATTCCCATTCTTCAACTCTCTATAGCCTTAGTCCAGCTCTAATAAAATGTTTTTTTTTCCACATCTCTGACCTCACCTTCCAATTCTGACTCTGGATCAATCCTTTCCTGCACTGCTATTCTAGGCAGCTCATTCAGTCATCATACTGATGCATTTTAGAATTCTCTCCCAGAACTATATTTCTCTTTCCAATTTGCCAACTAAAAACCCATTTCTTCAATGTGCATTTGGTCTCTCCTACCCCAAGCCCCTCCTCCAAATTCCTTGTGAAGCACTCAGACATGAGGATTGCTGTATAAATGTAGGTTGTTATTGGTTAGGTGTGTTTATATTTTCGGTGCTCTAAGTTTGGAACAAGGTATACAGGCCGTCCTGTGCAGTTTGGATGGGGTATACTTTGTGTAAGTACAAATATAAGGGGCGTAAAGTTGTCTGTCAATTTATGCAGGTGCATTCATTGTCTGCTGTGTGTAGGTTTGACATACAAGATAAATAAAGAGGAGGAAGGTCATCTCAGCCCATCCACTTAGAAAGCCTACAGTGTGCTCATTGCATCCAACTGCCTCTTGAATAACTCTTAAGGTTTCAATGTCATGACTAATGGAGGTGGATTGTTTCACCTGTGTTATATTTATAACTTGTTTTGTATTAAAACAGCATGCTTGTCAACAAAAAAAAGTTATCAGCTCAGATTCCAGACAGGCTGGCTGCAAGGACTTTAATTGTTTACGTGGTTGGAGTGATAGCATTCATTCATCAAAGACTGGTTATCCAATTAATCTTGATGGATGCACAGATCTAATGTAATTATGAGAGATGCAGACATTTAATGCTTTCTATTTACAGACGAACTTACGAATTAGGAGCAGGAATAGGCCACTCGGCCCCTCAGGCCTGCTCCGCCATTCAGTAAGTTCATGGCTGAACTGATTACTCCACATTTCCACCTACCCCCCAATAACCTTCCACCCCCTTGCTTATCGAGAATCTATCTACCTCTGCCTTAAAAATATTCAAAGACTCTGCTTTCACCGCCTTTTGAGGAAGAGAGGTCCAAAGACACACGATCCTCTAGGAGAAAAAATTTCTTCTCATCTCTGTCTTAAATGGGCGACCCCTTATTTTTAAACCGTGATCCCTAATTCTAGATTCTCCCACAAGGGGAAACATCTTTTCCACATCCACCCTGTCAAGATCCCTCAGGATCTTATATGTTTCAATCAAGTCGTCTCTTACTCTTCTAAATTCCAGTGGATACAAGCCTGTCTAATGGTTCCTCATAAGACAGCCCGCCCATTCCAGGAATTTGTCTAGTAAACCTTCTCGGAACTGCTTCCAATGTATTTGCATCCTTCCTTCAATAAGGAGACCAATACTGTACACAGTACTCCAGATGTGGTCTCACCAGTGCCCTGTATAGCTGAAGCATAACCTCCCTACTTTTGTATTCAATTCACCTTGCGATAAATGATAACATTCTATTAGCTTTCCTAATTACTTGCTGTATCTGCATACTAACCTTTTGCGATTCATGCACTAGGACACCCAGATCTCTCTGCATTGCAGAGCTCTGCAATCTCTCTCCATTTAGATAATGTGCTTTTTTATTCTTTCTGCCAAAATAGACAATTTCACATTTTCCTACATTATACTTCATTTGCCAGGCCTTTGCCCACTCACCTTAACCTATCTATATCTTTTTGTACTCCTTATGTCCTCTTCACAACTTACTTTCCTACTTATCTTTGTGTCATCAGCAAATTTAGCAACCATACCTTCAGTCCCTTCATCTAAATCATTTATATAAATTGTAAAAATTTGAGGTCCCAGCACAGATCCCTGTGGCACACCACTTGTTACATCTTGCCAACCAGGATATGACCCATTTATGCCTACTCTGTTTCCTGTTAGCTAGCCAATCTGTACATGCCAATATGTTACCCCCTATATAATAAGCTTTTATTTTTTTCAATAACCTTTGATGTGGCACCTTATCAAATGCCTTCTGGAAATCTAAGTACAGTACATCCACTGGTTCCCCTTCATCCACAGCACATGTAACCCTCAAAGAACTCCAATAAATTGGTTAAACATGATTTCCCTTTCACAAATCTATGTTGACTCTGCCTGATTACCTTGATATTTTGCAAGGCACTTAGAAAAAAAGTATTTAATATTAGCTTCTAACATTTTCCCTAAGACAGATGTTAAGCTAACTGGTCTGTAGTTTCCTACTTTCTGTCTCCCTCCTATATGACATCAAAGGGATTTAGATTATATTTCTGCGGGTAAGCTTGCTGGAGCAACGAAGTTGACAGTGAGCATAGATTTTTCAATCAGCAGCCAAAGAGCTGTGTATTTCAAGGTTTTCTGCTACTCCAGCAAGGAAGCTAGGTCAGATTGAAGTTCCAGAGTAATTGTCTGTTTAATGACTGTGGAGTCTATTTCAACTCTGGTTTCAGGGGGCAAAATGCACTTGTTTGAGAAAATGTGAGACCCGGCTAGTGTAAATCCCAGCCCTCATTAACATATTGCTGTTCCACATCCTGCCTGTTCCAGGTGTCAATATGAAGGTAGGTGTGGGGAAGTGGGTTCAGAAGTGATCTCTCAGGAGGGAGAAAGGGTGCCTGGGGCAGAGGAGGTCACAACTTTCTTTGTGGGACCTGGAGTAGTGCTCCTGCTCCTCTTTCCCCCACAATAGAAAGTAAAAACTTTACTGGTGTTTGGGCTTCTTCCTCTTCCTCAAATTTCCACAATCTCTTCAGCCTAGTGTAAAAGCTGCAACAATTTCCTCAGTCATGCAGAGTTAAAATGACCGTCAGACCCCCATGACATCATTGGACACTGATCTGCATATTTAAAGAAGGACCCATTTGGCAGGATATGAATGGCTTTCCAGCGGGTAAGTAACCCAGGGAATTTTAACTACCCACCTTCCCAGTTTCACCAGGTGGGTTGCAGTTAAAATTGTTTGTCCCACTGCCCCCACCCCAACCAAAGTTTTTAAGGTGAAAATGAGTGGTATATTTCTTATTTTATGTATTGAGGATTATAGTGAAGTATATAAATTTAGTTTTATGCTGCATAGTTCAATCATTTGTTCTATTTTAATGAAACCATTTGTTGGTTCAGACCCAGAATATTACTTTGCTAAGAGTGTATACTCAGTCCACTTTTCAAAAAGGGAAGACGCGTGGTAAAATATATGTTCTCGTACATGGTTTACACAATGAAGGGTTCTCTTTCACAATCACTTGATTTTTAAAAATTATTTCGTGGGATGTGGGTGTCACTGGCAAGGCCAGCATTTGTTGCCAGTCGCTAACTGCCCTTGGACTGAGTGGCTTGCTAGGCCATTTCAGAGGGCAGTTAAGAGTTAACCACATTGCTGTGGGTCTGGAGTCACATGTAGGACAGAAAATTTCCTTCCCTAAAGGACATTAGTGAACCAGATTAGTTTTTATGACAATTGATAATTTCATGGCACCGTTACTGAGCTTTCAATTCTAAATTTCTATTAATTAATTGAATTTTATAAATTAATTGAATTAAAATTCCACCAACTGCTATAGTGGGATTTGTGTCCATCTGTCATGCCCCATACAAGTATGTCCTATTCATAACTTTGAACAGAGACTATATTCAGCTTAGCATCTTCTGGAACTGAGTTTTCCTTTTTAAATGAACTACAATGGACATTAAAAGTGGGCATGGGCTGCAAAGATGGCTGCTGAAGGTCTGCTGACCTTAACTTGTGTATTCAAAAACTGACTCACTGTTTGAAAGGACAAAATACCTTCCAGACTCTGAGGTGTCATCAACGCCCATCCTGAAACCATAGGGAGACAGTCCTGAATTGAATGGTTTTCTCCTGAAACAATGAAGGTGATTGTCTTAACCCTCCTCAGGATGAATGTCTCAGAATGCTAAACAGGCTGAGGCTAATTAACCTTGACCCCTACCATATTTGGAAAAGGAACGGTGAAAAGTCACATGGTGGGGTAGGCATGTTGGTCTTTTTTTAAAAAATCTTTAAAATACTGACTGCAGAAAAAGCAGCAGGGAGACAAGGTCATACCATCGTGCCTTAAAAGAACTGGAGGCTATAACATCTGCAAAAGCCTGCTCCTTTTCAAGTCCACCAGTACAGAAAACCAACCTCTCCTAGTGATAAATCTACAAGGAACTAACTTTGTGACCTGCTGAAAATCCACCTCTTTGAGAGAATCCTGCAACGACGTCAATATACAAATCTGGCTATCGAATCCACCTAACTATATTTGAGGAGTGAAAACACCTCCTTCAATGGGCCTGCAATGCATGCCTTTTCCCCAAAACAAGCCAAATCATGTGACTTATGTACTATTGCTTTGCTTATAATTTGTTAAAATGCACTATCTTCTTTAATGGCTTTCTTTCTTAAGTGTGAGTGGTGAGTGAGTTACGTAGCATTAGATTTTTGGGGTGAATGTGCGAATAAAAATAAACCTCTTTATTTAAGCCCACGAAAAGCATGCTGATGGTTATTCAAATTGGCCATAGACTCGGGTTAAGGAACACACACATCTTCCTTTTCAAAACCCACTGATTACGGACAGAAAGGGTAAAAACTGGGGTTTCATCTCTCTCTCAATTCTGTCTGTAACACCATCACTCTTGGGAAGAACCTCTTCATCAGTCCCAGATTTATTCTTTACCACTTTGATCTTGTGTCCCTTTTATCATGGCTGCAGATTTATTTTAGCTTATTTACTATTGTATGCTTCAGTATGATCCCCCTTCTTTTCAAGTTGAAAAGCTCCAGTTTATTTACCCATCCCTTGTATCTCAATCTCAAGGTAGGGTTCAGGCAGAGAACCATACAATTTCAGCATAGTGTTAAGGGCAGGTGGAAAATGATGTGGCTCACCTCCAACTGACCACAGATAGAGTTTTTGTTCAACTAGTGTTTCAGTCCCTGTGCTTTGTTTGCCAAATAAACAGACAGTGTCAGGTTTTCTCGTCAGTTTGAAACAGAAGATTCAATATTTATTGAACAATAATCACCTGAAATGATCGCAACACCACCCACGGACACATTCACTCTCATATGCACACTCAAGAAAAAATAGATCGATGGTAAAAGGGTAAGAGGCATTAAAAATTCAAGGTGTAAAAGTCTGATGCTTTCAGTAAAAACTGTGGGAACCTCTTGGAAGGTAATTTTTTTTAAAGCTGCAGGCCTATTTGCTGGTTATCTTGCACTTGATGGGATGGTGAAGTCTTCCAGCAGTCAACACTTCAGTTTGAAGATGGTGCTGGTATTTCTTAGTTCAATTTTCACAGGCACAGGAGTTTAAAAGTCACTCTCATGTTTCCCTCATGCATTTGGTTGCAAACTCATCTCAGCAGGGTTCAACAGTCTTAGCTGGAATTGATCTCTCTCTCTGACTTATGCTGGAATTAAAGAAAGCTTTTGATCTCTCTATGGCTGATGTCTTGATGTTCTGACATCCTGTTTGTTTTCCAAAAAGGTTGCCTTTAAAGGTAAACTCATGAAGTGTTAGTTTCGCCCATGTGGCTTAGGTTTCAGTTCCTGAGGGGCTATACAATAGCTTCTGATTGCAGCCCATTTTGATAAGATGAAGTATTTTCACACTTTATTGTCGTGATTGTACTGATACTAATGGGAGAACACTGAGAGGTGTAGAGGAAGTGAGGGACCTTGGAGTGAATGTCTGCAGATACATGAGGATAGCAGGACAGATAAGATGGTTAAGAAGGCATATGGAATCCTTTCCTTTTATTAGCTGAGGTACAGAATATAAGAGCAGGGAGATTATGCTGGAACTGAATAAATCATTAGTTAGGCTACCATTTGAGCACTGTGTGCAGTTCTGGTCACCTCATTACAGAAAGGATATAATTGCACTAGAGAGGGTACAGAGGAGATTTATGAGAATGTTACCAGGACTGGAAAAATGCAACTATGAGGAAAGATTAGATAGGCTGGGGTTGTTCTTGAAACAGAGGAGGCTGAGGGGCGATTTGATTGAAATGTACAAAATTGGCCTGGATAGACTGGAGGTGAAAGGCCTATTTACCTTCGCAGAGAGGTCAGTGACTAGGGGGCATAGATTTAAAGTAGAAAGATTAGAGGGGAGATGAGGAAAGATTTTTTTACCCAGAGGGTGGTAGGGTTCTGGAACTCACTGCCTGAACGTGTAGTAGAGACAGAAACCCTCAACTCATTTAAAAGGTGTCTGGATATGCACTTGTAGTGTGTAACTTGCAGGGCTCTGGGCCAGATGCTGGAAGGTGGGATTAGGCTGGGTAGCTCGTTTTTCAGCTGGTGCAGGCACAATGGGCCAAGTGGCCTCTTTCTGTGCCTTAAATGTTCTATGATTCTATAATTGTAGCTGGAGACAGGGTTTTTGGTAGTGCCTTTGTGTTCGCTCATTTTGAGGATAGCTTACATCCGTGTATGATGAGCTGTTTACAATTTCAATGCAGACGGGTTAACGAGTTTTAATTCTAGCAGACGTGAATGTGTATTTCAGTGCAGGAGAGAGTGGATGTCAAATGACTTTGTCCTCCTTGTTGAAGGCAAGTGTACCAGTGTTTTAAATAGTGTTATTTTTTATAACTCTCCAGTTTATCTTTGTATTTCCATCGGTGCACTTCCATGAGCGTGCCAATAGCTTCTCCTGATGTATATTCCACTGATCTGGCAACATAATTCAGGACTCTGTTGGCTTTGTTAATTGCTGCTCCACCAAGACTTGACATGGCAAGGACTGAATTCATCAACGTCCTCAGTTTTATTTAAGCTTTATCTTTACCTATCCCTACACCATTCATAAGTTGTATATATTTTATTCCATTATTTGCAATACTATATTCTGTACAATTCCAATTCATCTGCCCAGGTACAGATTTTGTGGGAAGAAGGTAGAACAGGATTAAAGGATGGGAGTGTGGAGGAGAGGAAGGCAAAGACAAGTTGAAGGCTGATAGTAAACAAAACAAAAAGTCATCAGGTCTAATAACATATTCAGCTTTTCAAAGCCACCAGTTCCACAGATGCTGGGCAACTGGGTCCTGCAGATGAAGTGCTGCAGAGAAAGCACTGGTAAAGGGTAAAAACAAAGTATGACAGGTTGCGGACAAAAGTGCTGTAAAGTGCTAGGAAATAATTAAGCAGGAACTAATTGTTATGTGTAGGTGGCCACATTCACAGCTGCACTAGAGAGTCATGTGATGTGTATACCAGTCCTATACCAAGCAGTATGGAAGATGAATGATTAAATCAAAGTGTTCCAGCCTTTCCAAATCTAGAGTGTGATTATTTATAACTTATGGGAACAAGAACACAACCAGATGGAAGATGTTGTTGACAGTGCTATCAAGCGGCACTTACTTAGCTTTAACCTGCTCAGTGATGCTTCGTTTAGGTTCTGCCAGGGCCACTCAGCATCTGACCTCATTACAGCCTTGGTTCAAACATGGACAAAAGAGCTGAATTCAAAAGGTGAGATGAGAGTGACTGCCTTTGACATCAAGGCAGCATTTGACCGCATATGGCATCAAGGAGCCCTAGCAAAACTGGAGTCAATGGGAATCGGGGGAAAACTCTTCGCTGGTTGGAGTTATACCTAGCGCAAAGGAAGATGGTTGAGGTTGTTGGAGGTCAATCATCTCAGCTCCAAGACTTCACTACAGGAGTTCCTCAGGGTTGTGTCCTAGGCCCAACCATCTTCAGCTGCTTCATCAATGACCTTCCTTCAACCATAGGGTCAGAAGTGGGATGTTCACTGATGTTTGCACAATGTTCAGCACCATTCGTGACTCCTCAGATACTGAAGCAGTCCATGTAGAAATGCAGCAAGACTTGGACAATATCCAGACATGGGCTGATAAGTGGCAAGCAACATTCGTGCCACACATGTGCCAGGCAATGACAATCTCCAACAAGAGAGAATCTAACCATCTCCCCTTGATATTCAATGGCATTACGATCAATATCCTGCGGGTTACCATTGACCAGAAACTGAACTGGAGTAGCCATATAAATACTATGGCTCTAAAAGCAGGTCAGTGGCTAGGAATCCTGCGATGAGTAACTCACCTCCTGACTCCCCAAATCCTGTCCACCATCTACAACGCACAAGTCAGGAGTTTGATGGAATACTCTCCACTTGCCTGGATGGGTGCAGTTCCAACAACACTCAAGAAGCTCGACACCATCCAGGGTAAAGCAGCCAGTTTGATTGGCACCCCATCCACAAACATTCACTCCCTCCACCACCGACGCACAGTGGCAGCAGTGTGTACCATCTACAAGATGCACTGTAGCAATGCACCAAGGCTCCTTAGACAGAACTTTCCAAACCCGCGACCACTACCACCTAGAAAGACAAAGCAGCAGATGCATGGGAACACCACCACCTGCAAATTCCCCTCCAAGCCACATACCATCCTGACTTGGAACTATACTGCCATTCCTTCACTGTCCCTGAGTCAAAATCCTGGAACTCCCTAACGGCACTGTGGGTGTACCTACCCCACATGGACTGCAGTGGTTCAAGAAGGCAGCTCACCATCACCACCTCGAGCAATTAGGGATGGGCAATAAATGCTGGCCTAGCCAGCAAAGCCCAAATCCCATGAATGAATAAAGAAAATGGCGGCAACGAGTGTTTGTGAGTAAACCTAAAACATTTTAAACAAATTTAATGCAGAATTATTGGGAAAATTGACCCAAATTAGTGCCAAAGAGAGAGAAAGAAAAACTGCATGAATAGTGTGAAAACGAAAAACAAAATGACGGTTGGTATAGTAATAAATGCACGGCTGCAGCCCATAATGCATTGGGAAACTGATGATGTCGTAGAGGCATTTGCAAAGCTTAAACAAAAGTGTAGATTGATATTCAATAGTTTCCTAAAAGGCACTAGCGAAGAGGAGAGGGTTAGCTTTCTCGTTCTGTGGGCATGAGATAAAGGATTATATTTATTTAACAGCTGTGACCTAAGTGAAGAGGACAACAGGAACCCAAACACAATTTTTGAAAGATTCAGCACCCATCTCCAGCCAAAATCAAATCATCAGACATACCAATATGAATTTCATGGCCTCAGACAGGGACTAGGTGAGCCGATTGACAATTTTGTAACAAGATTGACAAATGCAGCCAGAAGACGTAAATTTAAGGACACAGATGAAAGGCTGATAAATCGCTAATTTGCGGTTCTGCACATCCTGACGTACAGAAAGCTCTAGTTGGAAAGGCCAAGATCACAATTTTTTAGGCTGTAGACACTGGCAGAGCACATGAAGCCACGAGCAGACAGATGAAGACACTACTGTGAAGAAAACTACACCTACAAAAAATGGGACATATTAATTTTGTCATATGAAACATTTTTAACTGTTACTGGATTTGAAATAACTTGTTTAAAGAGACCACAGCAGTGGCTGAAAACATGGCTGCACATTTGTATTCTAAAAGACAGTTGAATAAGAGAGACAATGAAACTGCTCCCTTCAATTAACCAGATGGATTTTGATCAAGAGACATTGAAAGTTTAAAAGCATTCCACCCACCCCCTGACCCCAACCACCCGTTGGTTGAGAGTGTCTGCCAAGCTTAGGAAAAAATCCACAAACCTCGCCAGTTAGGTTGTTCCAAATAAGGAGCTAGTCACATGACTAACCTGCTGTCTGACATGGAGTTTTTTTCATTGTACCACACGGTTTGAGAACAGACTGCAACTGAACTTGAGGAAGAGAGCACCTATCTCTCTCTCTCTCTCTATCCCCCTCTTGCTCATGCAAAGTTCCAGGGGCCCACAGAAGTAACTCCAGCCTCAAAAGAGAAGACTCCTGCAGCCTTCTGGCACCAGTTAAATAAGTGAAAGTGTGCACTGGGCCCCAACGTGAAGTGCAAGACTTAGCTTTACATCAAATCCCAAAATGAGTAACTGAACTCCATATTACTTCAAACCTCTCCTCTTTAATTCTTTCTCCTTCTCTGTCTCTATTTGCCTGTGTGTTTATCGCATATGCATGCTAGCGTGGTCACATCACATATTTTTAGTAGTTTTAACTGAATTAGAGTTTTAAGGTTAATAAACTTACACCTTTTTTGTTTAAATCTAAGAAAACCTGCCTGGTTGACTTTTTTTGCCATTACAATTATTGAGCAGTGAGCAAGGATTCACTGAGGGGAAGCTAAAAACGCAGTGTTTTTAAAAAAAAATTAAACCCTGTTACGGCAAAACCAGGAATAGGCGGAGAGGGGAGCCCTAGCCCCCGTCCTCACCTGGTTTAACCACTACCCAAACAGCTAGCCTTCAGCTAAGCCAAGAAAAAGGCAGCAGGGTTGATGCAGTGAAACAAAAACATGTACACCAAACAGTGAGGAAGACGTGCAGCAGCTGTGGACAAGCCACATGAATTCACAGATGGAAGGAAATGTTCCGCATATAGATCAATCTGCGGAGCTTGCGGAAAGACCAATCACTGGGAAAAGATGTGCAGAAAAGGGAAGAAGATGGTAGATGAGTCACCAGAGTCAGAGTAACAGGGCAAATGAATAGTGAAAGAAACCAAAAAATCCATACCCTGAAAGATGACGATGGGGTTAAGAACACGATAGACATAGGGACCATACAAATTGCACGAAATGTTTGGATGCGACAGTTCCCAGAGAAAAGAAATTCAAACAACCATTCAGATCAGGAAGAGAGTAAGAAATAAGCCTACAATGATAAATCTGAAGGTGACAATTGATGCTGAAGCACAGAGAAACATCATCCCGCTCAGACTATACCAGAAGATCTTTCCTGAAAATTTGGAAGAAAATGGTTATCCAAGGGAAGGTGTTCTGAAACTGAACAATGTCATGCTAACAGCATACGGGGGAACTGAGGTTCGACAGCTCGGAACAATCCAAATCAGGGACACACAGAAGGAAAAAGATGTGAACTGTATGTTCTACATCACTGAAACATTTAGTCCTGCTATCCTGGGGTTGAGCAGTTGCGAAGAGCTGCAGATTATCTCAGTAAACCATGGGTGAAGGAGGCGACACTGAGGGTTGAAGACAGTACACCCATTAAAAAAGCACCCTCCGATCACAAGCAAAGAAGAATTGGTACAAATGTACCCGGAGTGTTTTAATGAGACAGTTGGATGCTTTTTGAAGATTTTGAGTATCGCATCACTATTGACCCAGCGATAAAACCAGTGATTCATCCCCCATGTAAAGTACCAACAGAACTAAAAGGAAAGCTTGAAAGAGAATGGAAGAAAAGAGAGTGATCGCCAGAGTCACAGCCTGCAGGTTGGGTAAATTCTATCGTGGTGTGAGAGAAGCTAAGAATTTGCCTGGATCCCATAGATCTTAACCAAGCAATAAAGAGGGATCACTACCCTATTCCAACACGAGAGCAGATCACGCCAACACTGGCAGGGGCCAAAGTTTTCAGCAAGCTTGATGCCAGAAATAGTTACTGGAATGCAGAATCTTCACTGCTGACAACATTCAACACACCCTTTGGACGGTACAAATACCTGCATCTACTTTTTGGCCTTAAAGTGAGCCAAGATGTATTCCAGCAGGATGTAGACGAGACATACAGGGGATGCAAAGGAGCAGTCGGCACAGCTGATGATATTCAGATAAATGGTGTAGATGGAAAAGATCATGACAACCATCTAAATGAAGCCATGGAGAGAACCAGGAAAGCTGGGATTAAGCTAAACGCAGACAAATGCATTGTGAAAGTGACAGAATGCCAGTTCTTCAGAATGGTGTACACACCTGACAGAGTCAAATTGAGTCCTGAAAGAATCTCAGCCATCTCTGGGCTGGAAGCCCCAAGAGATGAGAGAGTTGAGAAGTTTCCTTGCTTTGATCCAATACACGTGCTCCTTCATGCCGCACATGTCATAATGCACAGCAAACCTGCGGGAGCTGATGAAAGATGTAGAGTACCAGTGGTCAGAATCACACGACAGGAGTTTCAACAAATTCAAAACGGTAGTATGCAAGGAGACAAGTCTGCCATATTACAACAGAAAGAAACCTGTCACTCTGCAAGTAGATGTTTCCACAAAAGGACTGGGAGCAGCCCTGGTACAGGAAGGAAAGCCAATAGCATTTGCATCCAAAGCTCTAACCTTAGCTGAGACAAGATATACCAACATAGAAAGAGAGCTTTTGGCAGTCATGTATGGATGTGAGAAGTTCAAATCATATCTCTAAGGGAGAAAGTTCATCATGGAGAGGGATCATCGTCCACTGGAGCAGATCTACAAGAAAAATCTATGTAAAGCACCAGCAAGACTGCAGAGGTTACCCTTGAGGCTTCAGTGTTACAATTTCACTCTGAAATACAAGCCAGGAAGAGAAATGGTGCTGGCAGATTCCCTATCTCTGCTGTCACCACAGGAGAGACATGAGATAGAAGATCTAAATATAAAGATTCATCGCCTAGTGAATGTGACAACACCGAGACTGAGTGAGATCAGCAATGTCAGGGAATTACAGATGCTCTCTCAGCAAGTGATCCAGGGATGGCCTGACAAGATACAACAAACACAGCCAGTAATATGGCAGTACTGGTCTATTTGTGATGATATCTCACTAGAAAATGGACTTCTGCTTGTCGGATCCAGAATAATCATCTCCAAAATAACGTAGGAAGAACTTCTCCAGAAGATACATGAAGGTCACATGGGAATGGAGAAATGTAAGCTCAGAGCGGATCTGCTGTGCACTGGATAGGCATGTACATTGAAAATATGGTGTCTAAATACAATGTCTGCCAGAAGTACAGAAACACAGCAAAAAGAGGAGACGATAGCTACTGAAGTACCACCCAGACCATGACTGTGGGAGCCGATTAATTCACACACAATCAAGAATGATATCTCATAGTCGCAGATTACTACTCAAAGTTCCCTTTTATCTGGAAGATGAAAGACGAGAGCCACAACAATCATCTCAGCAGTACGAGTTCTGTTCGCTGAGCAAGGGATTCCTGAAAGGTTAATATGTAACAATGGCATCTAATTTACATCCAGAGAATTTAAGGAATTTGCTGATCAATATTGGTTCAACACCATCACCTCATCACCACACTACCCACGGGGAAACGGATTTATAGAAAGACATATCCAGACGGTCAAAAGAACCCTTGTGAAATGCCAAGAGATGAAGCAAGACCCAAACCTGGCCTTATTGTCACTCTGATCCACACCTCATGACTGACATGAAATCACCTGCAGAGCTGTTGAATGGAAGAAAATATAAGATTACTCTGCCGAGCAAAATACATCCTTCAAGTGACCAGGAGGAAGTGAGACAACAGCTCACTGAAGCAGAGGTAAGAAGAGAGCAACACTTCAATAAGCACGCTAAATCCCAACCTGAGCTGTTGAAAGGACAAACTGTACATGTGCAGGATCCAATGATGAAAACCTGTATCCCAGAAAAAGTTGTTGGTGAAACTGAGACTCTGAGGTCATACATCATTGAGACCGAAAGCAGTAACCAAAGAAGAAGGAACAGAATCCATATTTGACCTACGCCTGAGCTGGAAAAACAGAAAAGACCATCACCAACTCTGGAAACATCACCAGCCAGTGAGACAACATCAACAGTGCCACCAACAAGTGACACAACGTCACCTGTGCAATGTACCAACTCATCATTGAGAGCAACGAATGCCAAATCTACAAGGTGGAAGCACAACATCTTACCACCTGAGCGATACAGTGAATAATATTTTTAGAAAAGAATACACGGTATAAAAGACTCTAAAAGGGGTTCAGATAGTTCCAAAAGTCGGTTGATAATCTTTAGAAAAAGACTTGGGACAATTATATTGATATAGAGGCATTGTGTTTTTAAAGAAAGAGGGATGTTACATTTGTGATACTATTTGTAAAGTACTAGGAACTTTGACCTCATCAGCAGACGTGGTCTCTTCAGACTACTAGAAAAGATTGGGTGTCCACCAAAGCTACTAAGTATCATCACCTCATTCCATGACACTATGAAAGGCACAATTCAGCATAGCAGCACCTCGTCAGACCCCTTTCCTATCCTGAGTGGCGTGAAACAGGGCTGTGTTCTCGCACCTACACTGTTTGGGATCTTCTTCTCCCTGCTGCTCTCACATGCATTCAAGTGTTCAGAAGAAGGAATTTTCCTCCACACAAGATCAGGTGGCAGGTTGTTCAACCTTGCCCGTCTAAGAGCGAAGACCAAAGTACAGAAAGTCCTCATCAGGGAACTCCTCTTTGCTGACTATGTTGCATTAACATCTCACACTGAAGAGTGTCTGCAGAGACTCATCGACAGGATTGCGGCTGCCTGCAACGAATTTGGCCTAACCATCAGCGTCAAGAAAACGAACATCATGGGACAGGACGTCAGAAATGCTCCATCCATCAATATCGGCGACCACGCTCTGGAAATGGTTCAAGAGTTCACCTACCTAGGCTCAACTATCACCAGTAACCTCTTTCTCGATGCAGAAATCAACAAGCGCATGGGAAAGGCTTCCACTGCTATGTCCAGACTGGCCAAGAGAGTGTGGGAAAATGGCGCACTGACAAGGAACACAAAAGTCCGAGTGTATCAACCCTGTGTCCTCAGTACCTTGCTCTATGGCAGCGAGGCCTGGACAATGTATGTCAGCCAAGAGCGACGTCTCAATTCATTCCATCTTCGCTGCCTCCAGAGAATCCTTGGCATCAGGTGGCAGGACGGTATCTCCAACACAGAAGTCCTCGAGGTGGCCAACATCCCCAGCTTATACACCCTACTGAGCCAGCGGTGCTTGAAATGCCTTGGCCATGTGAGCCGCATGGAAGATGGCAGGATCCCCAAGGACACATTGTACAGCGAGCTCGCCACTGGTATCAGATCCACCGGCCGTCCATGTCTCCACTTTAAAGACGTCTGCAAATGCCACATGAAGTCCTGTGACATTGATCACAAGTCGCAGGAGTCAGTTGCCAGTGATCGCCAGAGCTGGCGGACAGCCATAAAGGCAGGGCTAAAGAGTGTTGAGTCGAAGACACTTAGCAGTTGGCAGGAAAAAAAGACAGAGGCGCAAGGGGACAGCCAACTGTGTAACAACCCCGACAACCAATTTTATCTGCAGCACCTGTGGAAGAGCCTGTCACTCCAGAATTGGCCTTTATAGCCACTCCAGGCGCTGCTTCACAAATCACTGACCACCTCCAGGCACATATCCATTGTCTCTCGAGATAAGGAGGCCCAAAGAGAAGAGATAGGTAAACTACTAGCTGATTCCCTAGGACATTGGTTACGATCAGCTGGAAGAGTTTGTTGAGTAAAATGTGACTGGGAAAGTCTTATAGGAAGTAACAGACTTGGAGAATCTCCACTACATTTAAGACATTAACATACTATAATAATTGCCATCTATAAGATCTCAAAGCTTACCTCAGGCAATCAAATTATGATAAAAGTTAAATGTCAAGACACTATAACAAGTTTCAATATCCTGTGTATGAATATTGAATGCATACAGTATTGAGCTTACTTGTGATGGTTCTCACTGTCAAATAGTCTGGCACTGTGTAAGTTCACCGGTGAAGTTGAGGAAGGGTACAGGACTGCTGCCAGATTGGAATAGTACCCCACCAAAAGTCAATGCCTTTGAGAGCAAAGGGGTGAAAAATGGAGATTAAATTTCCACCAAATAATAGAGGTATGGGGATATGCAGCTTCGGAAGCTCTCATCTAGTGGCAGAGGTGTGCAGCTGCAGGCCTGAATGTATATCAGAGAATAGTGATGCCCAAAGTGGCTGTGTGCAACATGCATAGCAAATTCAACATGTTATGCTTAGACCTTGTGTGTTCCTATGGAATCAGCTGCTCTGATTTTCCTTCAGGAAAGTACAATTCCATTACCAGTATGCTTGCCTGTGATCAGAAGGCAGCCACATGACTTTAAGGATCTCTGTACTAACTACATTTGTTCAATGTTTTATTTTAAAGGTCCAGACAAGCAAGAAAATAAGTAAAACTTATACACCACCGGCCCAAAGACAAGTCCTTAGAAAAATAAGAGCAAGCCCTGACATGGACCTCGCATTGTCTCAATTTCCATTAATTTACATGGATGGTACCAGAACTGAAACATGACAATTGTTGGGATAGATTGAACCATTTTTTGGGAGCTTTTTTTCTTGAGAAAAGAGAAGATATACAGGAGTCCTATTCGAGGTCTTGAAAATTATGAATGGCTTGAACAAGGTAAATGTGGAGAGAATGGGCTGAACTTTCCCAACTTTGAAAATATTTAGGAGGTGGGACCATTTCCGAGTCCTGACCCCACTCACTGCCACAATGTGCCCCCTGGCTTAATTTTAGTGGAGTTGGGCAATTCACAGGCCACTTCCATCATTATTATCACAACAGTGGGAGGCCCAGGGATGCCGGCAGGCCAATCAGAGTGCCCAAAGTAAAGGGCGGTTGTGTAATGTTGAGCTGTGTGGAGCAGGAGAGGGAAGCACAAGTTGGAGACACGATATCGATGATGGGACCGGCACCCATTCCCTCACCTCCAACACTACCCGATGGATCCTTTTGCAGGTGAAATGCTGTATAGACAAGCCTTTGTAGGGTGGACAGTGACCTAGTGGTAATGTTCCTGAACTAGTATTTCAGATGCTCTGACTAATGTTCTGGGGACATGAGTTCAAATCCCACCATGACATTTGGTGGAATTTAAATACAATGAATTAATAAATCTTGAATTAAAATTTAGTCTAAAAAACCCTGAAAATATCAGGGTTGTCCAACCTTTTCGGGCAGAGGGCCGCATTACGATTTTTGCTCGGCCCAGGGGGGCTGGTGAGCAAATTTCAAAAGATCAAGGCATTAAAAATTTATCTTACTAATAAAAGCAACAACAAATGTGCATTTTTGTGACGAAGCTTCAAATAAGACTCATGCCTTGACTTACATTCTCGTCACTATATTGAAAACTGATTTAGTGACATACCTGACATTGTTTTTGCTTGCATAAGTAATCAGCCTCTGCCTGCACACTTGATGTAAAGTATTGTGGATAGATTTCCATCTGTCAGGAGTGATCTTGATCTCTCTGTCTCTCCCTCTCTCCCTGTGTCCCACCCCCCACCCCGTGTCGTCCTCACTCTCTGTGTTATCCCCTCCATCACCCCTCTCTCTCCCCTCTCTCTCTGTCCGCCTCTCTGTCTCTCTGTCGCCCCCCCCCTCTCTCTCCCTCTCCCTGACCTGCCCCCCTCTGTACCACCCCCTCTTTCTCTGTCTCCCCTCTCTTTCTGTATACCCCCCTCGCTCTCTGTCCCCCCTCACTCTCTGTCCCCCCTCACTCTCTCGCTCTGTCCCCCCCCCTCTCTCTCTCTCTCTCGCTCTGTCCCCCCTCTCTCTCTCGCTCTGTCCCCCCCCTCTCTCTCGCTCTGTCCCCCCCTCCCTCTCTCTCTGTCCCTTCTTTCTCTCTCTTTGTCCCCTCACTCTCTCTCTCTGTCCCCTCTCTCACTTTCTCTGTCCCTCCTCTCTCTCTCTCTCCCCCCTCTCTCTCTCTATCCCCTCTCTCTGTCCCCTCTCTCCCCCCTCTCTCCCTCTTTGTCCCCCCTCTCTCCCTCTTTGTCCCCCCTCTCTCCCTCTTTGTCCCCCCTCTCTCCCTCTTTGTCCCCCCTCTCTCTCTCGCTCTGTCCCCCCTCTCTCTCTCGCTCTGTCCCCCCTCTCTCTCTCGCTCTGTCCCCCCTCTCTCTCTCGCTCTGTCCCCCCTCTCTCTCTCGCTCTGTCCCCCTCTCTCTCTCGCTCTGTCCCCCTCTCTCTCTCGCTCTGTCCCCCTCTCTCTCTCGCTCTGTCCCCCATCTCTCTCTCGCTCTGTCCCCCATCTCTCTCTCGCTCTGTCCCCCCTCTCTCTCTCTCTCGCTCTGTCCCCCCTCTCTCTCTCGCTCTGTCCCCCCTCTCTCTCTCTCGCTCTCTCCCCCCCTCCCTCTCTCTCTGTCCCTTCTTTCTCTCTCTTTGTCCCCTCACTCTCTCTCTCTCTGTCCCCTCACTCTCTCTCTCTCTGTCCCCTCACTCTCTCTCTCTCTGTCCCCTCACTCTCTCTCTCTGTCCCCTCACTCTCTCTCTCTGTCCCTCCTCTCTCTCTCTCTCTCCCCCCCTCTCTCTCTCTATCCCCTCTCTCTCTGTCCCCTCTCTCCCCCTCTCTCCCTCTTTGTCCCCCCTCTCTCTCCCTCTTTGACCCCCCTCTCTCTCTCGCTCTGTCCCCCCCTCACTCCCTCTTTGGTCCCCCCCTCACTCCCTCTTTGTCCCCCCTCACTCCCTCTTTGTCCCCCCTCACTCCCTCTTTGTCCCCCCTCTCTCTCTCGCTCTGTCCCCCCTCTCTCTCTCTCTCGCTCTGTCCCCCCTCTCTCTCTCTCTCGCTCTGTCCCCCCCCTCTCTCTCTCTCTCTCGCTCTGTCCCCCCTCTCTCTCTCTCTCTCTCTCGCTCTGTCCCCCCCTCTCTCTCTCTCTCTCTCTCGCTCTGTCCCCCCTCTCTCTCTCTCTCTCTCTCTCTCGCTCTGTCCCCCTCTCTCTCTCGCTCTGTCCCCCCTCTCTCTCTCGCTCTGTCCCCCCTCTCTCTCTCGCTCTGTCCCCCCTCTCTCTCTCGCTCTGTCCCCCCTCTCTCTCTCGCTCTGTCCCCCCTCTCTCTCTCGCTCTGTCCCCCCTCTCTCTCTCTCGCTCTCTCCCCCCCTCCCTCTCTCTCTGTCCCTTCTTTCTCTCTCTTTGTCCCCTCACTCTCTCTCTCTGTCCCCTCACTCTCTCTCTCTGTCCCCCTCACTCTCTCTCTCTGTCCCTCCTCTCTCTCTCTCTCTCCCCCCCTCTCTCTCTCTATCCCCTCTCTCTCTGTCCCCTCTCTCCCCCCTCTCTCCCTCTTTGTCCCCCCTCTCTCCCTCTTTGACCCCCCTCTCTCTCTCGCTCTGTCCCCCCTCTCTCTCTCGCTCTGTCCCCCCCTCACTCCCTCTTTGTCCCCCCTCACTCCCTCTTTGTCCCCCCTCTCTCTCTTGCTCTGTCCCCCCTCTCTCTCTTGCTCTGTCCCCCCTCTCTCTCTCGCTCTGTCCCCCCTCTCTCTCTCTCTCTCGCTCTGTCCCCCCCCTCTCTCTCTCGCTCTGTCCCCCCTCTCTCTCTCTCTCTCTCTCTCGCTCTGTCCCCCCTCTCTCTCTCTCTCTCTCTCGCTCTGTCCCCCTCTCTCTCTCTCTCTCTCTCTCGCTCTGTCCCCCCTCTCTCTCTCTCTCTCTCGCTCTGTCCCCCTCTCTCTCTCTCGCTCTGTCCCCCCTCTCTCTCTCTCGCTCTGTCCCCCCTCTCTCTCTCTCTCGCTCTGTCCCCCCTCTCTCTCTCTCTCTCTCTCGCTCTGTCCCCCCTCTCTCTCTCTCTCTCTCTCGCTCTGTCCCCCCTCTCTCTCTCTCTCTCTCTCGCTCTGTCCCCCCTCTCTCTCTCTCTCTCTCTCGCTCTGTCCCCCCTCTCTCTCTCGCTCTGTCCCCCCTCTCTCTCTCGCTCTGTCCCCCCTCTCTCTCTCTCTCTCTCGCTCTGTCCCCCCTCTCTCTCTCTCTCTCTCGCTCTGTCCCCTCTCTCTCTCTCTCGCTCTGTCCCCCCTCTCTCTCTCTCGCTCTGTCCCCCCTCTCTCTCTCTCTCTCGCTCTGTCCCCCCTCTCTCTCTCTCTCTCGCTCTGTCCCCCCTCTCTCTCTCTCGCTCTGTCCCCCTCTCTCTCACTCTGTCCCCCCTCTCTCTCTCTCTCTCTCGCTCTGTCCCCCCTCTCTCTCTCTCTCCTCTCTCTCTCGCTCTGTCCCCCCTCTCTCTCTCTCTCTCGCTCTGTCCCCCCTCTCTCTCTCTCGCTCTGTCCCCCCCTCTCTCGCTCTGTCCCCCCTCTCTCTCTCTCTCTCGCTCTGTCCCCCCTCTCTCTCTCTCTCGCTCTGTCCCCCCTCTCTCTCTCTCGCGCTCTGTCCCCCCTCTCTCTCTCTCTCTCGCGCTCTGTCCCCCCTCTCTCTGTCTCTCTCTCGCTCTGTCCCCCCTCTCTCTCTCTCTCTCTCGCTCTGTCCCCCCTCTCTCTCTCTCTCGCGCTCTGTCCTCCCTCTCTCTCTCTCTCTCTCTCTCGCTCTGTCCCCCCTCTCTCTCTCTCTCTCTCTCCCTCGCGCTCTGTCCCCCCTCTCTCTCTCTCTCTCTCTCGCGCTCTGTCCCCCCTCTCTCTCTCTCTCTCTCGCGCGCTCTGTCCCCCCTCTCTCTCTCGCTCTGTCCCCCCTCTCTCTCTCTCTCGCTCTGTCCCCCCTCTCTCTCTCTCTCTCTCGCTCTGTCCCCCCTCTCTCTCTCTCGCTCTGTCCCCCCCTCTCTCGCTCTGTCCCCCCTCTCTCTCTCTCACTCTGTCCCCCCTCTCTCTCTCTCTCGCTCTGTCCCCCTCTCTCTCTCTCTCTCTCTCGCTCTGTCCCCCCTCTCTCTCTCTCTCTCGCTCTGTCCCCCCTCTCTCTCTCTCGCTCTGTCCCCCCCTCTCTCGCTCTGTCCCCCCTCTCTCTCTCTCTCTCTCGCTCTGTCCCCCCTCTCTCTCTCTCTCTCGCTCTGTCCCCCCTCTCTCTCTCTCTCTCGCTCTGTCCCCCCCTCTGTCTCTCTCGCGCTCTGTCCCCCCTCTCTCTCTCTCTCTCGCGCTCTGTCCCCCCCTCTCTCTGTCTCTCTCTCGCTCTGTCCCCCCTCTCTCTCTCTCTCTCTCGCTCTGTCCCCCCTCTCTCTCTCTCGCGCTCTGTCCCCCCTCTCTCTCTCTCTCGCTCTGTCCCCCCTCTCTCTCTCTCTCTCCCTCGCGCTCTGTCCCCCCTCTCTCTCTCTCTCTCTCGCGCTCTGTCCCCCCTCTCTCTCTCTCTCTCTCTCGCGCGCTCTGTCCCCCCTCTCTCTCTCTCTCTCTCTCTCTCGCGCTCTGTCCCCACTCTCTCTCTCACGCTCTGTCCCCCCTCTCTCTCTCTCTCTCTCTCTCTCTGTCCCCCCTCTCTCTCTCTCTCTCGCTCTGTCCCCCCTCTCTCTCTCTCTCTCGCTCTGTCCCCCCTCTCTCTCTTTCGCGCTCTGTCCCCCCTCTCTCTCTCGCGCTCTGTTCCCCCTCTCTCTCTCTCTCGCTCTGTCGCCCCCTCTCCCTCTGTCCGCCCTCTCCCTCTGTCCCCTCTCTCTCTCTCTCTCTCGCTCTGTCCCCCCTCTCTCTCTCTCGCTCTGTCCCCCCTCTCTCTCTCTCGCTCTGTCCCCCCTCTCTCTCTCTCGCTCTGTCCCCCCTCTCTCTCTCTCGCTCTGTCCCCCCTCTCTCTCTCTCGCTCTGTCCCCCCTCTCTCTCTCTCGCTCTGTCCCCCCCCTCTCTCGCTCTGTCCCCCCTCTCTCTCACTCTCTGTCCCCCCTCTCTCTCTCTCTCGGTCCCCCCCTCTCTCTCTCTCTCTCGCTCTGTCCCCCCTCTCTCTCTCTCGCTCTGTCCCCCCCTCTCTCGCTCTGTCCCCCCTCTCTCTCTCTCTCACTCTGTCCCCCCCTCTCTCTCTCTCTCGCTCTGTCCCCCCTCTCTCTCTCTCTCTCTCGCTCTGTCCCCCCTCTCTCTCTCTCTCTCTCGCTCTGTCCCCCCTCTCTCTCTCTCTCTCTCGCTCTGTCCCCCCTCTCTCTCTCTCTCTCTCTCGCTCTGTCCCCCCTCTCTCTCTCTCTCTCTCTCTCGCTCTGTCCCCCCTCTCTCTCTCTCTCTCTCGCTCTGTCCCCCTCTCTCTCTCTCGCTCTGTCCCCCCTCTCTCTCTCTCGCTCTGTCCCCCCTCTCTCTCTCTCGCTCTGTCCCCCCTCTCTCTCTCTCTCTCGCTCTGTCCCCCCTCTCTCTCTCGCTCTGTCCCCCCCTCTCTCGCTCTGTCCCCCCCTCTCTCGCTCTGTCCCCCCCTCTCTCGCTCTGTCCCCCCTCTCTCTCTCTCTCTCTCGCTCTGTCCCCCCTCTCTCTCTCTCTCTCTCGCTCTGTCCCCCCTCTCTCTCTCTCTCTCTCGCTCTGTCCCCCCTCTCTCTCTCTCTCTCGCTCTGTCCCCCCTCTCTCTCTCTCTCTCTCGCTCTGTCCCCCCTCTCTCTCTCTCTCTCTGTCCCCCCTCTCTCTCTCTCTCTCTCTGTCCCCCCTCTCTCTCTCTCTCTCTGTCCCCCCTCTCTCTCTCTCTCTCTGTCCCCCCTCTCTCTCTCTCTCTCTGTCCCCCCTCTCTCTCTCTCTCTCTGTCCCCCCTCTCTCTCTCTCTCTCTCGCTCTGTCCCCCCTCTCTCTCTCTCGCTCTGTCCCCCCCTCTCTCGCTCTGTCCCCCCCTCTCTCTCTCTCACTCTGTCCCCCCTCTCTCTCTCTCTCGCTCTGTCCCCCCTCTCTCTCTCTCTCTCTCGCTCTGTCCCCCCTCTCTCTCTCTCTCTCTCGCTCTGTCCCCCCTCTCTCTCTCTCTCTCTCGCTCTGTCCCCCCCTCTCTCTCTCTCTCTCTCTCGCTCTGTCCCCCCTCTCTCTCTCTCTCTCTCTCTCTCGCTCTGTCCCCCCTCTCTCTCTCTCTCTCTCGCTCTGTCCCCCCTCTCTCTCTCTCGCTCTGTCCCCCCTCTCTCTCTCTCGCTCTGTCCCCCCTCTCTCTCTCTCGCTCTGTCCCCCCTCTCTCTCTCTCTCTCGCTCTGTCCCCCCTCTCTCTCGCTCTGTCCCCCCCTCTCTCGCTCTGTCCCCCCCTCTCTCGCTCTGTCCCCCCTCTCTCTCTCTCTCTCTCGCTCTGTCCCCCCTCTCTCTCTCTCTCTCTCGCTCTGTCCCCCCTCTCTCTCTCTCTCTCTCGCTCTGTCCCCCCTCTCTCTCTCTCTCTCTCGCTCTGTCCCCCCTCTCTCTCTCTCTCTCTGTCCCCCCTCTCTCTCTCTCTCTCTCTGTCCCCCCTCTCTCTCTCTCTCTCTGTCCCCCCTCTCTCTCTCTCTCTCTGTCCCCCTCTCTCTCTCTCTCTCTGTCCCCCCTCTCTCTCTCTCTCTCTGTCCCCCCTCTCTCTCTCTCTCTCTCGCTCTGTCCCCCCTCTCTCTCTCTCGCTCTGTCCCCCCTCTCTCTCTCTCGCTCTGTCCCCCCTCTCTCTCTCTCGCTCTGTCCCCCCCTCTCTCTCTCTCGCTCTGTCCCCCCTCTCTCTCTCTCTCTCGCTCTGTCCCCCCTCTCTCTCTCTCTCTCTCGCTCTGTCCCCCCCTCTCTCGCTCTGTCCCCCCCTCTCTCGCTCTGTCCCCCCTCTCTCTCTCTCTCTCGCTCTGTCCCCCCTCTCTCTCTCTCTCTCGCTCTGTCCCCCCTCTCTCTCTCTCTCTCTCGCTCTGTCCCCCCTCTCTCTCTCTCGCTCTGTCCCCCCTCTCTCTCTCTCGCTCTGTCCCCCCTCTCTCTCTCTCTCTCTGTCCCCCCCTCTCTCTCTCTCTCTCTGTCCCCCCTCTCTCTCTCTCTCTCTCGCTCTGTCCCCCCCTCTCTCTCTCTCGCTCTGTCCCCCCCTCTCTCTCTCTCTCTCTCGCTCTGTCCCCCCTCTCTCTCTCTCTCTCTCGCTCCCCTCTCTCTCTCTCTCTCGCGCTCTGTCCCCCCTCTCTCTGTCTCTCTCTCGCTCTGTCCCCCCTCTCTCTCTCTCTCTCTCGCTCTGTCCCCCCTCTCTCTCTCTCTCTCGCTCTGTCCCCCCTCTCTCTCTCTCTCGCGCTCTGTCCCCCCTCTCTCTCTCTCTCTCTCTCTCGCTCTGTCCCCCCTCTCTCTCTCTCTCTCTCTCGCGCTCTGTCCCCCCTCTCTCTCTCTCTCTCCTCTCGCGCTCTGTCCCCCCTCTCTCTCTCTCTCTCTCGCGCTCTGTCCCCCCTCTCTCTCTCTCTCTCTCTCTCGCGCTCTGTCCCCCCTCTCTCTCTCTCTCTCTCTCTCGCGCTCTGTCCCCCCTCTCTCTCTCTCTCTCTCTCTCGCGCTCTGTCCCCCCTCTCTCTCTCTCTCCTCTCGCGCTCTGTCCCCCTCTCTCTCTCTCTCTCTCTCGCTCTGTCCCCCCTCTCTCTCTCTCTCTCTCTCGCTCTGTCCCCCCTCTCTCTCTCTCGCTCTGTCCCCCCTCTCTCGCTCTGTCCCCCTCTCTCTCTCTGCTCTGTCCCCCCTCTCTCTCTCTCTCTCTCGCTCTGTCCCCCCTCTCTCTCTCTCGCTCTGTCCCCCCTCTCTCTCTCTCTCTCTCGCTCTGTCCCCCCTCTCTCTCTCTCTCTCTCGCTCTGTCCCCCCTCTCTCTCTCTCTCTCTCTCGCTCTGTCCCCCCTCTCTCTCTCTCTCTCTCGCTCTGTCCCCCCTCTCTCTCTCTCTCTCTCGCTCTGTCCCCCCCTCTCTCTCTCTCTCTCGCTCTGTCCCCCCTCTCTCTCTCGCTCTGTCCCCCCTCTCTCTCTCTCTCTCTCTCGCTCTGTCCCCCCTCTCTCTCTCTCGCGCTCTGTCCCCCCTCTCTCTCTCTCTCTCGCGCTCTGTCCCCCCCTCTCTCTCTCTCTCTCGCGCTCTGTCCCCCCTCTCTCTGTCTCTCTCGCGCTCTGTCCCCCCTCTCTCTCTCTCTCTCGCGCTCTGTCCCCCCTCTCTCTCTCTCTCTCTCTCTCTCGCTCTGTCCCCCCTCTCTCTCTCTCTCGCGCTCTGTCCCCCCTCTCTCTCTCTCTCTCTCTCGCTCTGTCCCCCCCCTCTCTCTCTCTCTCTCCCTCGCGCTCTGTCCCCCCTCTCTCTCTCTCTCTCTCAGCGCTCTGTCCCCCCTCTCTCTCTCTCTCTCTCTCTCGCGCTCTGTCCCCCCTCTCTCTCTCTCTCTCTCGCGCTCTGTCCCCCCTCTCTCTCTCTCGCTCTGTCCCCCCTCTCTCTCTCTCTCTCTTCGCTCTGTCCCCCCTCTCTCTCTCTCTCTCGCTCTGTCCCCCCTCTCTCTCTCGCGCTCTGTTCCCCCTCTCCCTCTGTCCGCCCTCTCCCTCTGTCCCCTCTCTCTCTCTGTCCCTTTTTTCTCTCTCTGTCCCCCCTTTCTCTCTTTCGCTCCGTCGCCCCCCTCTCCCCCTCTCCCTCTGTCCGCCCTCTCTCTCTGTCCCCTCTCTCTCTCTGTCCCTTTTTTCTCTCTCTCTGTCCCCTCTCTCGCTCTGTCCCCCCTTTCTCTCTCTCGCTCTGTCGCCGCCTCTCTCTCTCTCGCTCTGTCGCCGCCTCTCTCTCTCTCGCACTCTGTCCCCCCTCTCTCTCTCTCGCACTCTGTCCCCCCTTTCTCGCTCTCGCTCTGTCCCCCCTTTCTCTCTCTCGCTCTGTCCCCCCTCTCTCTCTCTCTCTCGCTCTGTCCCCCCTCTCTCTCTCTCTCTCGCTCTGTCCCCCCTCTCTCTCTCTCGCTCTGTCCCCCCTCTCTCTCTCTCGCTCTGTCCCCCCTCTCTCTCTCTCTCTCGCTCTGTCCCCCCTCTCTCTCTCTCTCGCGCTCTGTCCCCCCTCTCTCTCTCTCTCGCGCTCTGTCCCCCCTCTCTCTCTCTCTCGCGCTCTGTCCCCCCCTCTCTCTCTCTCTCGCGCTCTGTCCCCCCTCTCTCTCTCTCTCTCGCTCTGTCCCCCCTCTCTCTCTCTCTCTCTCGCTCTGTCCCCCTCTCTCTCTCTCTCTCTCGCTCTGTCCCCTCTCTCTCTCTCTCGCGCTCTGTCCCCCCTCTCTCTCTCTCTCAGCGCTCTGTCCCCCCTCTCTCTCTCTCTCTCGCGCTCTGTCCCCCCTCTCTCTCTCTCGCGCTCTGTCCCCCCCTCTCTCTCTCGCGCTCTGTCCCCCCTCTCTCTCTCTCTCTCTCGCGCTCTGTCCCCCCACTCTCTCTCTCTCTCTCTCTCGCTCTGTCCCCCCCCCCTCTCTCTCGCGCTCTGTCCCCCCCCTCTCTCTCTCTCGCGCTCTGTCCCCCCCCTCTCTCTCTCTCGCGCTCTGTCCCCCCTCTCTCTCTCGCGCTCTGTCCCCCCTCTCTCTCTCTCTCGCTCTGTCCCCCCTCTCTCTCTCGCGCTCTGTCCCCCCTCTCTCTCTCTCTCTCTCGCGCTCTGTCCCCCCACTCTCTCTCTCTCTCTCTCTCGCTCTGTCCCCCCCCCCTCTCTCTCGCGCTCTGTCCCCCCCCTCTCTCTCTCTCGCGCTCTGTCCCCCCCCCTCTCTCTCTCTCAGCGCTCTGTCCCCCCCCTCTCTCTCTCTCGCGCTCTGTCCCCCCCTCTCTCTCTCGCGCTCTGTCCCCCCTCTCTCTCTCTCTCGCTCTGTCCCCCCTCTCTCTCTCTCTCTCTCTCTCTCGCTCTGTCCCCCCTCTCTCTCTCTCTCTCGCTCTGTCCCCCCTCTCTCTCTCTCTCTCGCTCTGTCCCCCCTCTCTCTCTCTCTTTCGCTCTGTCCCCCCTCTCTCTCTCTCTCTCGCTCTGTCCCCCTCTCTCTCTCTCGCGCGCTGTCCCCCCTCTCTCTCTCTCGCGCTCTGTTCCCCCTCTCTCTCTCTCTCTCGCTCTGTCGCCCCCTCTCTCTCTCTCTCTCGCGCTCTGTTCCCCCTCTCTCTCTCTCTCGCTCTGTCGCCCCCTCTCCCTCTGTCTCGCTCTGTCGCCCCCTCTCCCTCTGTCGCCCCCTCTCCCTCTGTCGCCCCCTCTCCCTCTGTCGCCCCCTCTCCCTCTGTCGCCCCCTCTCCCTCTGTCGCCCCCTCTCCCTCTGTCGCCCCCCTCTCCCTCTGTCGCCCCCTCTCCCTCTGTCGCCCCCTCTCCCTCTGTCGCCCCCTCTCCCTCTGTCCGCCCTCTCCCTCTGTCCGCCCTCCTCCCTCTGTCCCCCTCTCTCCCTCTGTCCCTTTTTTCTCTCTCTCTCCCTTTTTTCTCCCTCTCTCCCTTTTTTCTCCCTCTGTCCCTTTTTTCTCTCTCTGTCCCTTTTTTCTCTGTCCCTTTTTTCTCGCTCTGTCCCCCCTTTCTCTCTCTCGCTCTGTCCCCCCTTTCTCTCTCTCGCTCTGTCCCCCCTTTCTCTCTCTCGCTCTGTCCCCCCTTTCTCTCTCTCGCTCTGTCCCCCCTTTCTCTCTCTCGCTCTGTCCCCCCTTTCTCTCTCTCGCTCTGTCCCCCCTCTCCCCCTCTCGCTCTGTCGCCCCCTCTCCCCCTCTCCCTCTGTCCGCCCTCTCTCTCTGTCCCCTCTCTCTCTCTGTCCCCTCTCTCTCTCTGTCCCCTCTCTCTCTCTGTCCCTTTTTTCTCTCTCTCTGTCCCCTCTCTCTCTCTGTCCCCCCTTTCTCTCTCTCTGTCCCCCCTTTCTCTCGCTCTGTCGCCGCCTCTCTCTCTCTCGCACTCTGTCCCACCTCTCTCTCCCTCGCACTCTGTCCCCCCTCTCTCTCTCTCGCTCTGTCCCCCCCTCTCTCTCTCTCGCTCTGTCCCCCCTCTCTCTCTCTCGCTCTGTCCGCCCTCTCTCTCTCTCGCACTGTCGCCGCCTCTCTCTCTCTCTGTCCCCCTTTCTCTCTCTCTCTCTCTGTCCCCCTTTCTCTCTCTCTCGCTCTGTCGCCCCCTCTCCCTCTGTCCGCCCTCTCCCTCTGTCCGCCCTCTCCCTCTGTCCGCCCTCTCCCTCTGTCCGCCCCTCTCCCTCTGTCCGCCCTCTCTCTCTCTCTGTCCGCCCTCTCTCTCTCTCTGTCCGCCCTCTCTCTCTCTCTGTCCGCCCTCTCTCTCTCTCTGTCCGCCCTCTCTCTCTCTCTGTCCGCCCTCTCTCTCTCTCTGTCCGCCCTCTCTCTCTCTGTCCGCCCTCTCTCTCTCTGTCCCTTTTTTCTCTCTCTCTGTCCCCTCTCTCTCTGTCCCCCCTCTCTCTGTCCCCCCTCTCTCTCTCGCGCTCTGTCCCCCCTCTCTCTCTCGCGCTCTGTCGCCGCCTCTCTCTCTCTCGCGCTCTGTCGCTGCCTCTCTCTCTCTCGCGCTCTGTCCCCCCTCTCTCTCTCGCGCTCTGTCCCCTCCTCTCTCTCTCGCGCTCTGTCCCCCCCTCTCTCTCTCAGCGCTCTGTCCCCCCCCTCTCTCTCTCGCGCTCTGTCCCCCCCCTCTCTCTCTCTCGCTCTGTCGCCCCCTCTCCCTCTGTCCGCCCTCTCTCTCTGTCCCCTCTCTCTGTCCCTTTTTTCTCTCTCTCTGTCCCCTCACTCTGTCCCCCCTCTCTCTCTCTCGCTCTGTCCCCCCTCTCTCTCTCGCGCTCTGTCCCCCCTCTCTCTCTCATCGCTCTGTCCCCCCTCTCTCTCTCGCGCTCTGTCCCCCCTCTCTCTCTCGCGCTCTGTCCCCCCTCTCTCTCTCGCGCTCTGTCCCCCCTCTCTCTCTCAGCGCTCTGTCCCCCCTCTCTCTCTCGCGCTCTGTCCCCCCTCTCTCTCTCGCGCTCTGTCCCCCCTCTCTCTCTCGCGCTCTGTCCCCCCTCTCTCTCTCGCGCTCTGTCCCCCCTCTCTCTCTCGCGCTCTGTCCCCCCTCTCTCTCTCGCGCTCTGTCCCCCCCTCTCTCTCTCTCGCGCTCTGTCCCCCCTCTCTCTCTCTCGCGCTCTGTCCCCCCTCTCTCTCTCTCGCGCTCTGTCCCCCCTCTCTCTCTCTCGCGCTCTGTCCCCCCCTCTCTCTCTCTCGCGCTCTGTCCCTTCTTTCTCTTTCTCTGTTGCCTCCTCTCTCTCTCTCTCGCCAGCAGGCTCTTGAAAAAAAGTCAGGGAACCCCGAATCTATCAAAGGTGGAAAATGCATTTCTGCTTCAGCAGCTGAGATGTGTCACTGGTAGCGCGATGATTTAAAAAAGGCCACTCTGCACAAAGAAGACGAGAGGAAATTTCCTATCTCCAGTCACAGACCTCTGGGCTGGATGAGGAACGGCCCTAGGTACAGTTTACACCCGCAGGCCGGATGGAAACTTTTGGTGGGCCAGATCCTGGCCTGTGGGCCGTGTGTTGGACAACCCTGGGATGGTGGTATAAAACCCTCTAGTTCACTAATGTCCTTTAGGGAAGAACAAAGAAAATTACAGCACAGGAACAGGCCCTTCGGCCCTCCAAGCCTGCGCCAATCCAGATCCTCTATCTAAACATGTCGCCTATTTTCTGAGGGTCTGTATCTCTTTGCGTCCTGCCCATCCATGTATCTGTCTAGATACATCTTAAAAGACGCTATCATGCCCACGTCTACCACCTCCGCTGGCAACGCATTCCAGGCACCCACCACCCTCTGCGTAAAGAACTTTCCACGCATATCCCCCCTAAACTTTTCCCCTCTCACTTTGAACTCATGACCCCTAGTAATTGAATCCCCCACTCTGGGAAAAAGCTTCTTGCTATCCAGCCTGTCTATACCTCTCATGATTTTGTACACCTCAATCAGGTCCCCCCTCAACCTCCGTCTTTCTAATGAAAATAATCCTAATCTACTCAACCTCTCTTCATAGCTAGCGCCCTCCATACCAGGCAACATCCTGGTGAACCTCCTCTGCACCCTCTCCAAAGCATCTACATCCTTTTGGTAATGTGGCGACCAGAACTGCACGCAGTATTCCAAATGTGGCCGAACCAAAGTCCTATACAACTGTAACATGACCTGCCAACTCTTGTACTCAATACCCCGTCCGATGAAGGAAAGCATGCCGTATGCCTTCTTGACCACTCTATTGACCTGCGTTGCCACCTTCAGGGAACAATGGACCTGAGCACCCAAATCTCTCTGGACATCAATTTTCCCAGGACTTCTCCATTTACTGTAGAGTTCACTCTTGAATTGGATCTTCCAAAATGCATCACCTCGCATTTGCCCTGATTGAACTCCATCTGCCATTTCTCTGCCCAACTCTCCAATCTACCTATATTCTGCTGTATTCTCTGACAGTCCCCTTCACTATCTGCTACTCCACCAATCTTAGTGTCGTCTGCAAACTTGCTAATCAGACCACCTATACTTTCCTCCAAATCATTTATGTATATCACAAACAACAGTGGTCCCAGCACGGATCCCTGTGGAACACCACTGGTCACACGTCTCCATTTTGAGAAACTCCCTTCCACTACTACTCTCTGTCTCCTGTTGCCCAGCCAGTTCTTTATCCATCTAGCTAGTACACCCTGGACACCATGCGACTTCACTTTCTCCATCAGCCTACCATGGGGAACCTTATCAAACGCCTTACTGAAGTCCATGTATATGACATCTACAGCCCTTCCCTCATCAATCAACTTTGTCACTTCCTCAAAGAATTCTATTAAGTTGGTAAGACATGACCTTCCCTGCACAAAACCATGTTGCCTATCACTGATAAGCCCATTTTCTTCCAAATGGGAATAGATCCTATCCCTCAGTATCTTCTCCAGCAGCTTCCCTACCACTGACGTCAGACCCACCGGTCTATAATTACCTGGATTTTCCCTGCTACCCTTCTTAAACAAGGGGACAACATTAGCAATTCTCCAGTCCTCCGGGACCTCACCCGTGTTTAAGGATGCTGCAAAGATATCTGTTAAGGCCCCAGCTATTTCCTCTCTCGCTTCCCTCAGTAACCTGGGATAGATCCCATCCGGACCTGGGGACTTGTCCACCTTAATGCCTTTTAGAATACCCAACACTTCCTCCCTCCTTATGCCAACTTGACCTAGAGTAATCAAACATCTGTCCCTAACCTCAACATCCGTCATGTCCCTCTCCTCGGTGAATACCGATGCAAAGTACTCGTTTAGAATCTCACCCATTTTCTCTGAGTCCATGCATAACTTTCCTCCTTTGTCCTTGAATGGGCCAATCCTTTTTCTAGTTACCCTCTTGCTCCTTATATATGAATAAAAGGCTTTGGGATTTTCCTTAACCCTGTTTACTTAAGATATTTCATGACCCCTTTTAGCCCTCTTAATTCCTCGTTTCAGATTGGTCCTACATTCCCGATATTCTTTCAAAGCTTCGTCTTTCTTCAGCCGCCTAGACCTTATGTATGCTTCCTTTTTCCTCTTAGCTAGTCTCACAATTTCACCTGTCATCCATGGTTCCCTAATCTTGCCATTTCTATCTCTCATTTTCACAGTAACATGTCTCTCCTGCACGCTAATCAACCTCTCTTTAAAAGCCTCCCACATATCAAATGTGGATTTACCTTCAAACAGCTGCTCCCAATCTACATTCCCCAGCTCCTGCCGAATTTTGGTATAGTTGGCCTTCCCCCAATTTAGCACTCTTCCTTTAGGACCACTCTCGTCTTTGTCCATGAGTATTCTAAAACTTACGGAATTGTGATCACTATTCCCAAAGTAGTCCCCTACTGAAACTTCAACCACCTGGCCGGGCTCATTCCCCAACACCAGGTCCAGTATGGCCCCTTCCCGAGTTGGACTATTTACATACTGCTCTAGAAAACCCTCCTGGATGCTCCTTACAAATTCTGCTCCATCTAGACCTCTAACACTAAGTGAACCCCAGTCAATATTAGGAAAATTAAAATCTCCTATCACCACCACCCTGTTGCTCCTACATCTTTCCATAATCTGTTTACATATTTGTACCTCTATCTCACGCTCGCTGTTGGGAGGCCTGGAGTACAGCCCCAACATTGTTACCGCACCCTTCCTATTTCTGAGTTCTGCCCATATTGCCTCACTTCTCGAGTCCTCCATTGTGCCCTCCTTCAGCACAGCTGTGATATCCTCTTTGACCAGTAATGCAACTCCTCCACCCCTTTTACCTCCCTCTCTATCCCGCCTGAAGCATCGATATCCTGGGATATTTAGTTGCCAATCATGCCCTTCCCTCACCCAAGTCTCAGTAATAGCAATAACATCATACTCCCAGGTACTAATCCAAGCCCTAAGTTCATCTGCCTTACCTACTACACTTCTTGCATTAAAACAAATGCACCTCAGACCACCAGTCCCTTTGCGTACATCATCTGCTCCCTGCCTACTCTTCCCCTTAGTCACGCTGACTTCATTATCTAGTTCCTTACAGGCTTTAGTTACTACCTCCTTACTGTCCACTGACCTCCTCATTTGGTTCCCATCCCCCTGCCACATTAGTTTAAACCCTCCCCAACAGCGTTAGCAAAAGCACCCCCAAGGACATTGGTTCCAGTCCGGCTCAGGTGTAGACCGTCCAATTTGTAATAGTCCCACCTCCCCCAGAAGCGGTCCCAATCTCCCAAAAATCTGAACCCCTCCCTCCTGCACCATCTCTCAAGCCACGCATTCATCCTGACTATTCTTTCATTTCTACTCTATCACATGGCACTGGTAGCAATCCTGAGATTACTACCTCTGAGGTCCTACTTTTTAACTTGGCTCCTAACTCCCTAAATTCTGCTTGTAGGACCTCATCCCGTTTTTTACCTATATCATTGGTGCCTATGTGCACAACGACAACTGGCTGTTCACCCTCCCCCTTCAGAATGTTCTGCAAGCCGATCTGAGACATCCCTGACCCGTGCACCTGGGAGGCAACATACCATTCGGGAGTCTCGTTTTCGACCACAGAACTGCCTATCTACTCCCATTACAATTGAATCACCTATGACTATAGCCCTTCCACTCTTTTTCCCGCCCTTCCGAACAGCAGAGCCAGCCACGGTGCCATGAACATGGCTACTGCTGCCTTCCCCTGGTGAGCCATCTCCCTCAACAGTATCCAAAACGGTATACCTGTTTTGGAGGGAGATGACCGCAGGGGACACCTGCGCTGCCTTCTTGCTCTTTCTCTGCCTTTTGGTCACCCATTCCCTTTCTCCCTCAGCAATCCTAATCTGCAGTGTGACCAATTCGCTAAACGTGCTATCCACGACCTCCTCAGCATCGCGGATGCTCCAAAGTGAGTCCATCCGCAGCTCCAGAGCTGTCATGCGGTCTAACAAGAGCTGCAGCTGGACACACTTCCTGCACGTGAAGGAGTTAGGGACATCAGCCGTGTCCCTGAGCTCCCACATTGAGCAAGAGGAGCATAACACGGGTCTGAGATCTCCTGCCATTTTTAATCTTAAGCTTAACTTAGTCTTAACTTAGATAAATGAAAAATGAACGGAAATCTGCCGTCCTTAACCTGTCTGGCCTACATGTAACTCCAGACAAACAGTAATGTGGTTGACTCTTAACTGCCTCTGAAAAGGCCTAACAAGCCACTCAGTTGCACCAAACCACTAAAGAAATTTAAAAATCAAACTGAACGGACCACTTGGCATCGACCTAGGCACTGGAAACGACAATAGCACACCCTGCCAGTTGACCCTGCAAAGTCCTCCTTATTAACCTCTAGTGCCAAAATTGGGTTAGCTGCCCCACTCGCTAGTCAAGCTATAGCCAACGTCCCAGACTCTTCCTGCTTATTACCACCTATCGCTATCCGTCAGCTGATGAATCCATACTCCTCCCTGTTGAACACCACTTGGAAGAAGCACTGAAGGTAGCAAGGGCACAGAATGTACTTTAGGTGTGGGACCTCTGTCCATCAACAAGAGTGGCTCGGTAGTACCACTACTGAACGAGCTGGCTGAGTCCTGAAGTATGTAGCTGTCAGACTGAGCATGCAGCACATGGGGAGGGAAACAACATGAGGGAAAAACTTGCTTGACCTTGCTCTCACCAATCTACGTGTTGCAGATGCATTTGTCCATGGTAGGAGTGACCCACAACCTCTACCATCAAGAAGGACAAGGGCAGTAGACACATGGGAACATTACCACCTACAAGATCCCCTCCAAACCATACACCATCCTATATTGTCATTCCTTCACTGTCGTTAGTTCAAAAACCTGTAATTCCCTTCCTAACAGCACTGTGGGTATTCCTACACCAGAAGGACTGCAGCAGTTCAAGAAGGTGGCTCACCACCACCTTCTTGAGGGCAATTAGGGATGGGCAACAAATGCTGGCCTTGCCAGCAACACCCACAACTCATGAAAGAATAAAAAAAGGATGACCTGAGGATTGCTGATTTGGTCCTTCAAAGTGAACACTGCGTATGCATCTCCTGGGGCTGTGACCACACGCTGTTACGGCCACATGGTGAGATGCGGGTGGGTGATTCCCACTGTTCAACACAACCTGACCGCAGCAAGTGTGTTTTGTTAGGGCATTAGCCTGTGCCTCTGGATGACTAGTTCAGTGGCATTACCATTACGTCACCCTCTCCCCTGTGAATTCACAAAGGCCAATCTTTTTTCTTTGGTGGCCATTTTGGGGTAGTGTTCACTTTTTAAAAGAAAGGTTCATTTTTTTAAGAGACAAATTCAGATTTTATAACTCAAGACTTTGTTCATGATTGTTGGATCATCACATTTCTTGTGTGCATGACACTGTACTGTAGCCTCCTGTGAGCAGGTGAGCTGCAGACTAGGCCGGGTTTCTGTGTGCCACCGGCAAAATTCAAATTCCTTCTAAAAATGGCTGCTAATTGGTTCAATTATTACTTTCATTGGCTTCCTGCTGCTGCTAGGAGAGTAGCTGCCATCTCCCTAAAGCTGCCTCTGGAAAAATTGCAAGGAGGCAGAAACACATCGGAGAGCCGTCTCGATGCGTTTTCCTCTAAATTTCCCAGACCCCATTGCCTCCAAAGCCGCCGCCATGGGGCTGGGAAAATTCTGTCCAATGTTTCCATTTGTAGGAGATTCCAAAACTAGGAGCCAAAAATACAGGGTAGCGTTACGACCAGGTGAGGAAGGGGTCTCAGGCTGTCCTTTCGCCCCTTCTCTGGTTTGACTGCAACAGGGTATATCCTTTTTTCTGTGATTGAATTTACCACCCTCAGTGAGCATTTGCTCCTGTTCCTCTAAAATATAATTGCCAAAGAACCAATCTTAAAGCTTTTCTTGAGTTTAAACAAGAAAGATGTAAGTTTATTATCCTTAATGCTCTAAACAAGTTAAAATTATGAAAAATACTCTATGCATTCATGCACTCATTTACACGAGAGATATACACACACACACACACAAATAGATTACAAAGGGAAAAACAGAGTTGGTTGGTTGAAGTAGAGTCTGGAATAAATAAAATTTAAATATAGTTCATCAGTCCCAGAATTCTTAGTTGAAATTGTAGCCCTGAAGTCCTCGCTGGGTCACGTGCATGGGTCAGGCTTGCTTCTCAGGCTCCAGAAGGCAGAAGAAGGGCTTTTGACCCTCGTATCCTAGTTGTTGGTTGTGGTGCTCTGTCGAATTGGCTTCACCAGCTGCAGCTGGGCCTTCTCTGGATCTGTACTGGAGAGAGGGGGGGGTGGGGAGAGAGAGAGAGAGAGAGAGTGCTGCTCCCTTGAGCTTCTGCTTTCTGACTCATAAAAACTCACAACCTCCCCAGAGTTGCACAGCAGTCACATGACATTCCCAAAATTCTGTTTTTAATGAGGCCTTCTGGATGTTCTCTGAGATTCAAGGTTCTCTCTCAGGCTGTCGAGTTACACTTGGTGGTGGTTTACTCCTTCAAAGTCAATGGATGTCAATGGCTG